>NW_019247693.1:0-1406 GCF_002742605.1 Olea europaea var. sylvestris | reverse complement strand
GTATGTATCTTGCTACATGTAAACTTTAGTTTACACTTTACCACGTGACATTACCTTATTGGACAGATTAAATTTCAAACAGTTTTCCCATCCAATCGACACTTGACAACAATACAAGTGTCAAACAACGTGTCAAAAATCAGTGTACAAATAGCAATGTTCAATCGGTGAGAACCTTGCTACATGTACACTATGGTGTACGCCTTAGTTTACACTTTACCATGTGACATTACGCTGTTGGACAGTTTAAATTTCAAATCATTTTCCCATCCAATTGACACTTGACAACAATGCAAGTGTCAAACAACTTGTAAAAAATTAGTATACAAATAGCAAAGTTCAATCGGTGAGGACCGTACTACATGTAAACTATGGTGTACGCTTTAGTTTACACTTTGCCACGTGACATTACCCTGTTGGACAATTTAAATTTCACATAGTTTTCCCATCCAATTGACACTTGACAACAATGCAAGTGTCAAAGAACGTTTCAAAAATCAATGTAAAAATAGCAATATTCAATCGATAAGGAACGTGCTACATGTACACTATGGTGTACATTTTAGTTTACTCTTTGCCATGTGACATTACCCTGTTGGACAATTTAAATTTCAAACAGTTTTCCAATCCAATTGACATTTGACAACAATGCAGGTTTCGAAAAACTTGTCAAAAATCAGTTTACAAATAGCAAAGTTCAATCGGTATGAACCTTGCTACACGTACACTATGGTGTACACTTTAGTTTACACTTTGCCACGTGACATTAGTCTATTGGACCATTGAAATTTCAAATAGTATCGGTAAGAACACTGCTACATCTACACTATGGTGTACATTTTAGTCTACACTTTACAATGAGAGATTATCCTTTTGGACAATATAAATTTCAATCAATTTTCTCATCCAATTGACACTTAACAACAATGCGAGTGTCAAACAACATGCCAAAAATCAGTGTACAAATAGCAAAGTTCAAACGATATGAACCTTGCCACATGTATACTTTAGTTTACACTTTACCATGTGAGATGACCCTATTGGACAGTTTAATTTTCAAACAGTTTTCCCATCGAACTGACACTTGACAACAATTCAAGTGTGAAACAATGTCTCAAAAATCAATGTACGAATAGCGAAGTTCAATCGACAAGAACCTTGCTACATGTACACTATGTTGCACACATTAGTTTACACTTTGCCACTTGACATTGCCCTATTGGACAGTTTAAATTTCCAACTATTTTCCCGTACATTTGACAATTGACAATAATGCAAGTGTCAAACAACATGTCAAAAATCGATGTACAAATAGCAAAGTTCAATCAATAAGAAACTCGGTACACGTACACTATGGTGTACACTTTAGTTTACACTTTGCCACGTGACATTACCGTGTTGGAAAA
>NW_019247692.1:0-1407 GCF_002742605.1 Olea europaea var. sylvestris | reverse complement strand
GTGGGTTTTGTTTAAAATGGGTTTCTTGACCTTTTTTATTTTTTATTTTTCAAAACCGTAAAAACAATTCCTCCTCGATTGAATGCCGTTCCGTTTTGTATTCTTAACACAAGATTCGATTTTGAATTGTAATTTTCAGGGTCGAAATGCTAAATATTTAAGACTTTTATATTCTTGAAATTTTACTTTTGAATTTTAGGCCATTAGCTCAGATTGATGCATTTCAGTCTCTACTACCTCTCCACACAGCTGTCTCCTCTGCTCGGCTTACCTCTTGCCTTGGGGCCGACACCAAAGGCCGCCGGTCGCTATCTCAGGGTATGCTCTGCAGTGCCAACCATGGAGTTTGATAAATTTTATAATGTTTCTGTAAGCATACTACTTTTATCTTTAATAGTTCCTTCCAAGTTGGTAGATTTCTGTGATTCTTTTGTTTTTTCATTTATGAGTTACTGAGTAAATTATCGTGTTCCTTTGTTTACATGTACATTATGTGGGATTGATACAGGTGATCATGTTTGGCTATGCTCAATAATAAGTCTCTAGAAAGGAAGTCTATAAAACTAAGTGTTGTTAATTATGTTTAGCAAAAGAAGTAAGTTTGACTTACTTTTAATGAGCCAGAATGTATTTGATAGGTAATTTCTAGTTTAACTAAAATGAAACATGGATAGAGAGAGAGAGAGAGTTATGGCATGTGATGACATGCATGAGGAGAGATGTGGAGAGTAAGTGGTTAATATACATCATTCCAGAATCCATAATGGAAAAGCTCGTTGTGTGGATGTTGTACGCTCTTTATTCTGCACTGTGCACAGTGCGTCTCTGGTTGCAATTGTGACCTATCATCAAGCTCTTGTGGTATATTTTGACGCCTTGCTTGTCATGAGTGTTGGTTGGGGTTGCTTAAGTTGTTGCCTATAAGGGTCGCCTATGACATGTATGATCCAATACGATAATTTTGTTGAAAGTTTTAACTTTATAGCAGTTTGGCAACTTGTGCTATAGATTCTAGATATCTGTATCGTCAAACTATCTTTTTCAAATGAAATGTCTCGGTTTAACGAAAGCAATCAATAAGGCGAGATTATAACGTCTTTTTTTTCCCCATTCAGACGATTTGAGGTTTTTAGGTAAATAATAATTTGGGTGTAAAATGTAGATGCTACATGATGGAAGGAAAATTGGTAATTATGCCGGGAGCTGGCTTTCATTGGAAGTTTAGGTTTTGGGTGTAGGTATTCTTTTATTTTCTCGGACTATTTTATATTTCAGTTCTTTTAACTCATGTTTTAAACTTGTTTTTTGTTGAAATTGTAATTTTGGAGTGTAGGGTTGTGATGTAGCCTATTGAGGTCACAGTTCTCTAGCATCGGTTGAGTTTCAAATCAAATCATAAAACCCAAC
>NW_019247691.1:0-1407 GCF_002742605.1 Olea europaea var. sylvestris | reverse complement strand
AGAGAGAGAGAGAGAGAGAGTAGTGCCGGAAATCTAAAAGTTTGCATACATCATTGTCAATCAATACACTTTCATCGAAGTGGAGAGGTTGAGAAAAGAAATTGGGCACGAGCAATTATATTTCATTTTATTTAGCAAGGTAAGATACTTTTTGCAAGTGTTTTCGTTTTCATTTCCCGATACTTTTATATTCAATTAAATATGCATGAATTGTCAGTGGACCTTTGGGTTCTTTAAAAAGAGAGATGAAATCCTACGGGATTATAAGAGGACCTACAATGGGATGCTTGGTCAATGATATATTCCATAAGAGTAGAGTGGTATGAGGTGTAGATTATATTTGTTATATAATTGTGTATGGAAACTGTAGTATCTTACTGGGTGTTTTCGAATACTCACTCTTCCAAATTTTTACTGGTTAGTTTCGGTCGATTGAAAATCGTGGCGGGATGGTGATATGGACTGCTAAATGAATCGAAGAAAGGAAAAAGAAACTAAACATTTAGCTTGTTTTTCTTTTCATGTCTCTAAATTTAATTATTATTTTCATTTGTTCAAAGACGCGTTTGTTTAATTCGTCCGTTGATTGTGTTTAAATTTTTAGAGACTCCGATCTTGTGTTTAAATTGATATTTATGGTTGAAAATAAAGAATTCATTTTATTTGAGATGTTTCTCAATTATTACAGAGAAAATTGAGTTTTTTGTAACACTCTAGTTTTTAGAAAAAAATTGGGCGTTATAGCTATTGTCTTACTCTAAATTGTCGAGAAAACTTTTATATGATACACACTTTTGCACGATTTTGTCTTTCAAGACAATTTATTTAATTTCTACTTCTACAACTATTTAGCACACTGCCAAGATATCGAGAAAACATTCATCTCAACAAAATAATGGATAAACTTGACATTTAACATGTCAAAACAGCCGTTTTGCTAATTTTTCCTCCTGCAAAAAAATAAAAAATAAAATAAAATAAATATTTTTTTTTAATCTCTCCTCAAAAAATGCTTGACACAAAAAATCCCTAAAATGAACAGTAATTTTGAGTTTGTTGTAAATTGTATGCTTATTAGTGAATGACATTTATATCTGTGCATTTCTAGTCATTATGTCTATTGTATCCATTGTATTTCTAATCCTTTTCATATAAATATGGGGATTTAGTTTTCAATAAAATACACATAAGTCTACTAACTTCTCTATTTTTACTTTTTCTATCTATTTCATAATATTGTATCAGCATAATTCTCACAAAATTTTGGTAAATTAGTTGAAGATAGTCTATATACAATCTCAAATCATATGAGTTATTTTTTTTTCTTGTCTGGCCACATTACCAAATTAGCAAAGAAAAAAAATTCATTGCCGCATACACAACATATTTATTTTTCATCGCCACATT
>NW_019247690.1:0-1407 GCF_002742605.1 Olea europaea var. sylvestris | reverse complement strand
GCGATTTTTGTTTCCGATCAATCAGCAAAATTTGGGCCCATTCCGACACCGTCGCGAAAAATGACGAAATTGCCCCCGGCGCGATTTTTGTTTCACATCAATCAGCCAAATTTGGGCCCATTTCGACACCGTCGCGAAAATTGACGAAATTGCCCCCGGCGCGATTTTTGTTTCCGATCAATCAGTCAAATTTGAGCCCATTTCGACACCGTCGCGAAAATTGACGACATTGCCCCCGGCGCGATTTTTGTTTCCGATCAATCAGTGAAATTTGAGCCCATTTCGACACCGTCGCGAAAATTGACGACATTGCCCCCGGCGCGATTTTTGTTTCCGATCAATCAGTGAAATTTGAGCCCATTTCGACACCGTCGCGAAAATTGACGACATTGCCCCCGGCGCGATTTTTGTTTCCGATCAATCAGTGAAATTTGAGCCCATTTCGACACCGTCGCGAAAATTGACGACATTGCCCCCGGCGCGATTTTTGTTTCCGATCAATCAGTGAAATTTGAGCCCATTTCGACACCGTCGCGAAAATTGACGACATTGCCCCCGGCGCGATTTTTGTTTCCGATCAATCAGTTAAATTTTAGTCGATTCCGACACCGTGGCGAAAAATGACGAAATTGCCCCCGGCGCGATTTTTTTCGATTAATCTGTCATTTTAGCCGATTCCGACACCGTCGCGAAAAATGACGAAATTGCCCCCGGCGCGATTTTTGTTTCCGATCGATCAGCCAAATTTGGGCCATTCCAACATCGTCGCGTAAAACGACGAAATTACCCCCGGCGCGATTTTTGTTTCCGATCAATCAGTCAAATTTGTACCCATTCTGACACCGTCGCGAAAAATGACGAAATTGCCCCTGGCACGATTTTTGTTTCCGATCGATCAATCAAATTTGAGCCAATTCCGACACCGTCGCGAAAAATGACGAAATTGCACCCGGCGCGATTTTTGTTTCCCATCGATGAGTCAAATTTTACCCGATTCCGAGACCGTCGGAAAAATGACGAAATTGCCCCCTTGCGCGATTTTAGTTTTCTATCAATCAGTCAAATTTGAGCCCATTTCGACACCGTCGCGAAAATGACGAAATTGCCCCCGACGCGATTTTTGTTTCCTATCAATCAGTCAAATTTGAGCCCATTCCGACACCGTCGCGAAAATTGACGAAAATGCCCTCGGCGCGATTTTTGTTTCCGATCAATCAGCCAAATTTGGGCCCATTAGGACACCGTCGCGAAAAATGACGAAATTGCCCCCGGCGCGATTTTTTTTCGATTAATCTGTCACTTTAGCCGATTCCGACACTGTCAAGAAAAATGACGAAACTGCCCCCGACGCGATTTTGTTTCCCATCGATCTGTCAAATTTTAGCCGATTCCGAGACCATCGCGAAA
>NW_019247689.1:0-1407 GCF_002742605.1 Olea europaea var. sylvestris | reverse complement strand
TTCCGATCAACCTGTCAAATTTCAGTCAATTCCGACACAGTCGCGAAAAATGACGAAATTGCCCCCGACACGATTTTTGTTTCTGATCAACCTCTCAAATTTTAGCAAATTCCGATTCAGTTGCGAAAAATGATGAAATTGCCCCCGGCGTGATTTTTGTTTCGGATCAACCTGTCAAATTTCAGCCAATTCCGACACAGTCGTGAAAAATGACGAAATTTTCCCCGGTGCGGTTTTTGTTTCCGATCAACCTGTCAAATTTTAGCCAATTCCGACACAGTCGCGAAAAATGACGAAATTACACTCGGCGCGGTTTTTGTTCCCGATCAACAAGCCAAATTTCAGCTCATTCCGACACAGTCGCGAAAAATGACGAAATCGCCACCAGCGCGATTTTTGTTTCCGATCAACCTGTCAAATTTGAGCCCATTCCGACACAGTCGAGAAAAATGACGAAATTGCCCCCGGCGCGGTTTTGGTTTCCGATCAACAAGCCAAATTTCAGCCAATTCCGACACAGTCGAGAAAAATGACGAAATTGCCCCCGGCGCGGTTTTTGTTCCCGATCAACAAGCCAAATTTCAGCTCATTCCGACACAGTCGCGAAAAATGACGAAATCGCCACCAGCGCGATTTTTGTTTCCGATCAACCTGTCAAATTTTAGTCCATTCCTACACAGTATGGAAAAATGACGAAATTGCCCCCGACGCGGTTTTTTGTTTACGATCAACCTGTCAAATTTTAGCCCATTCCTACACAGTCGTGAAAAATAACGAAATTGCCCCCGGAGCGATTTTTTGTTTCCGATCAACCTGTCAAATTTCAGCCAATTCCGACACAGTCGAGAAAAATGACGAAATTGCCCCCGGAGCGATTTTTGTTTCCGATCAACCAATCAAATTTTAGCCAATTCCGACACAGTCGCGAAAAATGACGAAATTACACCCGGCGCGATTTTTGTTTCCTATCAACAAGTCAAATTTGAGCCCATTCCAACACATTCGCGAAAAATGACGAAATTGCCCCCTGCGCGATTTTTGTTCCCGAAAAACCTGTCAAATTTTAGCCCATTCCGACGCAGTCGAGAAAAACGACGAAATTGCCCCTGGCGCGATTTTTGTTTCCGATCAACCGGTCAAATTTGAGCCCATTCTGACACAGTCGAGAAAAATGTCGAAATTGCCCCCGACGCGATTTTTGTTTCCGATCAACCAATCAAATTTTAGGCAATTTCGACACAGTCGCGAAATATGACGAAATTGCCCCCTGCGCGATTTTTGTTTCCGATAAACCTGTCAAATTTTAGCCCAATCCGACGCAGTAGAGAAAAATGACGAAATTGCCCACGGGGCGATTTTTGTTTCCGATCAACCGGCCAAATTTGAGCCCATTCCGACACAGTCGAG
>NW_019247688.1:0-1407 GCF_002742605.1 Olea europaea var. sylvestris | reverse complement strand
TCTATGACCCTAGTTAAAATCTAATAAAAATCTCACATCAAAGTTAATAATATATTTTAACCACAGATTTTAACTACACAACTTTTCAACCTTACATTACATCACTTTTATCAAAACATCTTGACTTATTTTAGCCTATGTCAAATGAGGCATAATTTAGAACGTAAATTTTTCATTCGAAGTATGGCTATACCTTCATGTTCAATTAAAACGAAAAATAAATACAAGACGGGATTGTTAATAAACGTAGAATACCAACAAATTTATAAAAAAGGGGGGAGATAATTATATTTATGCATAGATTATATTGACATTTAAATGATAGATGATCAAGAAGTTAACAGCAAAATTTCAGAAGCTACTATTTTGTACTTCTTAAAATCTGCTAACAGGTGGCATGGATCCTTCCACTTCCACAATCTTTTCTTTATTTTTTAGGTCAAATATCTAAAATGTTTTAGACAAAATTGAGTCTTTAAAAGCAATCCCAAAAAAGACTGCTTTTCTTTGCTTTCGAAATCTTGGGAATCGTTGAAGAGGCTTAGTGCATGTAATGAAAAAAAATGTACTCCAAGTCGAATTCAAATGGTTAAAGAGTACATGTCGAGAAACATACGAAGAAAATGAAAAACTTCATTACGCTTTTGCCTTGTTGAAGAGTACATGTCGCCAATGTCGACTCAATACTGTACGTTTAAACCACGAATTTTAGGTTTAAAAATGCACAAATACACATTAAAACTTCGAGAAAATAGACACTGCACATATGCTTCAAACAATTTTAGTCTGCATAGAGGAACTTCACAAATAAGCGACCATATCACAAGTCTAATCATGTACTTACAATCTCAGACAGAAGAAACGCCAGCAACGGCTATCCAACGGTGCACACTAAAGAGCAATTTTCACATCAAACTCAAGAAAGATCACCTCTGAGGGTAACCAGCAGGGGGGTAGCCAGCAGGTGGAGGATACCCGGAAGCTTGAGGAGGATAACCTTGAGGCTGTGGAGGTGGCGGATAATAAGATTGCCCATATGCAGGTGGAGGATATCCAGCAGTGGGAGGATATCCAGCAGTGGGAGGATATGGCTGATCAATGCGTGACATTTGCTGGACTGGAGGCACTGCCATTGGTTGTGAGCCAAATTTACCATCCCGTTTGTCCATTTCGATCTTGTGTTGTGTCTGAAGTACACAGATATAAGCAGTAACAAGCAAAAAGGATGAATTGGCGAATAGAAAAGAAAAAAGATCGGTGTATAATCTTGAATGATAGCATTAGCAGCGTTTTATCCTAACTTTAGACAATTTGCTTTTCAGAGTTTAAATTGATAAATTCTAGCTTACCTGCATACAAGCACAAACCCTGCAAAACCAAAATCGCAGAATGATGTGAGGAAATTTT
>NW_019247687.1:0-1407 GCF_002742605.1 Olea europaea var. sylvestris | reverse complement strand
ATTTCCAAAAAGTTCTTATGGGCCCAAAGCGGACACCGTGAGCAAAAGTTACGCTCAATTCTTCGTCCGCCGACTCTCCAAGCATTCTAAATATACAAGCGCTCAGTCTTTCAAAGAATGGCCAAAATCCCTCGTACGTCACAACGAAGTGGTGAGTTCATTCCAAAACGGTCGCTACATTTCCAAATAGTATTTATGGGCCCAAAACGGACACCTTGTGCAAAAGTTACGCTCAATTCTTCGTACGCCGACAATCCAAGCGTTCCAAATATGCAAGTGCTCATTCTTTCGAAAAATCACCAAAATCCCTCATACGTTACGACGAAGTGGTGAGTTCAGACCAAAACGGTTGCTACATTTCCAAAAAGTTCTTATGGGCCCAAAATGGACACCGTGTGCAAAAGTTACGCTCAATTCTTCGTCCGCCGACTCTCCAAGCGTTCTAAATATACAAGCGCTCAGTCTTTGAAAGAATGGCCAAAATCCCTCGTACGTCATGACGAAGTGGTGAGTTCAATCCGAAACGGTCGCTACATTTCCAAAAAGTACTTATGGGCCCAAAACGGACACTGTGTGCAAAAGTGACGCTCAATTCTTCGTACGCCGACAATCCAAGCGTTCCAAATATGCAAGTGCTCATTGTTTCGAAACTGGACAAAATCCCTCATACGTCACGACGAAGTGCTGAGTTCAATCCAAAACGGTCGCTACATTTCCAAAAAGTTCTTATGGGCCCAATACGGACGCCGTGTGCAAAAGTTACGCCCAATTCTTCGTCAACCGGCTCTCCAAGCGTTCTAAATATACAAGCGCTCATTCTTTTGAAGAATGGCCAAAATCCCTCATACATCACGATGATGTGGTGAGTTCAACCCAAAACGGTCACTACATTTCCAAAAATTACTTATGGGCCCAAAACGGACACCGTGTGCAAAAGTTATGCTCAATTCTTCGTACGCCGACAATCCAAGCGTTCCAAATATGCAAGTGCTCATTCTTTCGAAAAATGGCCGAAATCCGTCATACGTCACGACGAAGTGGTGAGTTCAATCCAAAATGGTCGCTACATTTCCCAAAATTTCTTATAGGCCCAAAGCGGACACCGTGTGCAAAAGTTACGCTCTATTCTTCGACCGTCGACTCTCCAAGCGTTCTAAATCTACAAGCGCTCATTCTTTCGAAGAATGGTCAAAATCGTTCATACGTCACGATGAAGCAGTGAGTTCAATCCAAAACGGTCGCTACATTTCCTAAAAGTACTTATGGGCCCAAAACAGACACCATGTACAAAAGTTACATTCAATTCTTCGAACGACGACAATCAAAGCGTTCCAAATATGCAAGTGCTCATTCTTTCAAAAAATGGCCGAAATCCCTCATATGTCACGATGAAGTGGTGAGTTCAAT
>NW_019247686.1:0-1407 GCF_002742605.1 Olea europaea var. sylvestris | reverse complement strand
TTGTGGCAATCAAAGATTAACTCAATTTTCTTCTCCCAGTCCAAGTAGGCCTCCGGATCACTCCTACCTTTGAACGAAGGAATAGTCATTTTAATGTTACTCAAATTCTCATACACCTCGTCTCCACCGAGACTCTACCTCTCATTTCTTGCCTAACTCCTCTATTTCTACCCCTTCCAATATTTGCATCCATAATCGCATCTTCATCCATCCCACTATCAGCCTCAAATTCATTAAGTTCCTCCATCCTAGGTTCCCATCTACCCTGTCTCCATGCATTAAGACCTCCCCTTCGTGTATTGGCAGGCAATGGATTTTGCCTTTCCCTCCGTACATCCTGCCTATCCATCTGATCCTTCATATCTACACATATCCGCTCAATCCTTGACACCGAGTCCTCTATCATGGAAACCCGATCATCAATTCAACCGGAACTCGATTCTTCCCTGTCAGACATCCTAAATCTAAGTTATTTTTCTGCCTCACAATTGTTCACTCAGAATTTCACTCAATATGACTTTTTCACTCAATTGTTCTCACCACTCTGCCTTTTACCACTCGTTGCTTTCACCAAGTCCCCAAAAGAATAATTTCGGAACTTAATCAAAAACTTATACACATGAAATTCAAACCGGTTTGAGTGAGACTACAAGACCAAGGAATTTAGAACAATTTGATTGGCAATTCAGACTAGACAATTAAAGAAATTGACTCAAGAACGCAAAACAAGAAATAAAATTACTAACTGAAAATTTAAACTAGACACAAAATAATAAATTGACTCAAAAAATCAGTAATTTCCAAGATCAACAATAATAATAACAATTTTTTTGGAATATTTTTTTACTGTACGGATGAACAATAATTTTTTTTTATTCTTGCGATAGAAAAATCAAAACAACACTAACACAACAAACAGAAGTTGATTTGGATGCAAATTGAATCCAAAAAAACTTTTGAATTTTTTTTGTAACTTTTTTGGATTAAAGACTCTAAAATACTAAATGACTCGAAGAATACAAAGAACAGTAAAGAAAAGGAATAACTGACTCAACAAGAATTAAAAAAAGATATAACCTTGGATTAGAGCCAAGCTCTGATACCAACTGATGCGAATCCGCGTAGGCAAATGCTACGGAACCCACGAACGAGATGAAAATCTTCCCAAGAAAGCTAAAACAAGGTTTTGGATTCGAATTCGATAAATCTGGAACCAAGCCTCCCGAATCGTCGACGATGTGCGGACCTCTTGATTACACAAAATTATGGAATCTCGCTTGATTGATTTGCACGTCACAAGAATTAGATCTTGATAAGTTTGAAAGTTGTTCAATTGGAAGAACAAAGAGAAAGCAATTAAAGCCTTTCAATTAATCAATATATCAAAGGTTTTTTTTTTTTTTTTTA
>NW_019247685.1:0-1407 GCF_002742605.1 Olea europaea var. sylvestris | reverse complement strand
AGTCTTGTATCTATGCTAGATATGCTGTTTATTTCAGTTTTGTTAGTTTCTAGGTTGGTTCGTATCACGCATCATCATTATTAGTCGCATCTAGACCTCCAACACTGGGCATTGTAAGCTGAGGAATTGGTCTTGAAGGTCTTTCTAATGTCTTGGCTGGTCTCTGGGGTACTGGAACGGGTTCCACAACTTTGACCGAGAATGTACATACAATTGCTGTTACTAAAATGGGAAGTCGAAGAGCAGTTGAGTTGGGCTCATGCATTTTAATTATCCTATCCTTTATAGGTATGCATTTGCAATTTAATTCGAATTATCTTAGCAATGGCATTTATATTAAATAGTTGGATCTTGCCATTGATGGAAAAAATCACGTTGTGCCTTTAGTTTCTCTTCAAAAAAGGAATTATTTGTTAGCTGACGGCACTTCGGGAGCTTTTTAAGCTTTCAATTTTAAGGGGTGCATAATCTTCTGTTTTGTAGGTAAAGTCGGGGGTTTTATTGCTTCAGTACCTGACGTCGTGGTAGCCGCTCTCGTGCTTTACGTGGGCAATGCTTACAGCATTGGGGTTGTCAAATTTACGATATAGTGAGGCTGGGAGTTCAAGGAACATTATAATTGTTGGCTTGTCTCTGTTCTTTTCCCTATAAATACCAGCTTATTTTCAGCAGTATGGTATCTCTCCAAACTCGAACTTGTCCATTCTGAGTTACTTCCAGCCGTATATTATTGCTTCTTATGGTCCTATACGAACCAAATTTGGAGAGGTAAATATTTTCTTGCCTATTCACTAATAACAAACACAATCCTAGTATGTATTTTCCTAAACATTTGTTCGTCTCTCTTGTGACAGCTAAATTATGTGCTGAATACATTGTTGTCCTTTAACATGGTGATTGCATTCGTGGTAGCTGTAGTCCTTGACAACAAGTTCCAGGCAGTCGACAGGAACGTGGTGTATGTCTGGTCTGAACCCGAGGCAGCTAGAAGAGAGCCTGCTGTATGAAAAGACTACGAATTGCCATACAGAGTTGGCAGAGTTTTCAAATGGGTAAAATGGCTAGGGATGTAAATGATTTTTCATCGTCTCTCTTGAAGATCTTCCGATATCATCTGATACTGTCATGAATGAGTCTTCTTGGACTTGTGCGTGCTTATTCCAGTGTGGATTTCGCGGGCTTACAGATCTTAAAGAGATGAGTTATTTTGTGTACAATGCAGATTAGGTAATTGTTTTCGTTTCTCATGTATTATAATCCTTAAATTGTAAAAACATGTATGTATATTTTTTGAGCGGTCTTCATTTTTTAGCATTGTACTCTCAAGTGCATGAAGGAGTATATTCGTGAAAATGAAAATGAATAAATGGTCTCGTCTATAATAGATTAAGTTCTTAGATGAGATTG
>NW_019247684.1:0-1407 GCF_002742605.1 Olea europaea var. sylvestris | reverse complement strand
AGAAAGTACTAATATTACCATAAGAGCATAAAATCTGATATCCTTAACAACTATCCATTTATGGGAAATTATATAATTTAAACCATTTACCTAGGAGAAGTTGCAACTAGTATGAGCTTGTGGAAGAGATCAGGTCTTTTTATTGAAGCAATGCATCCGATCATACCAGACATGGAGTGTCCAACAAACACTGAGAAATTCACCTTCATCTCTTCCAAAAGACAAATTAAGTCATCAGCAAAAGCATCATAAGTAGAATATTTGGCAGCATCATAGAGGCCGGGATCTTTCACCGCGCCAGAAAAACACCAGTCGAAGACTACAACTTGGTAACGATCAGCCAAATAAGGCAATATTTTGTCCCAAATGGACTGGTCTGCTCCGAACCCATGTGCCAAAACTAGTGTTTCTTGACCTGATCCCAAGATTTTGGCATTCATAGCCGTCGACAAATTTTGTGTGACCATGTTTCACTTTTATTTGAAAGCAGAAGAAGAGGTGGAGGCAATATATTTTAGCTAAGAGGTTAAATGAACAAATAGAGAAGCTATAATTTTCCTAGTGTTGTCCAATGGTACTCTTTGTTCTCTGTTAAATAGAAAACAAACCGGAAGCCAATCAGAATGTAATCAAATTTCTTTACTGTTAATATTATATCAATTTTGATGTTAACAGTATGTTTGATCGAGGGTAGATATTTGACACTTGATAGGGAAATCTCTATTTTCTGCTCAATTTCATTTTCATGCCAAATAATTATTTAGGTTAGCTCTGATGGTCTTTAATTTAAAACTTTTTTTTTTTTTTTAACCTACTCGTTTTTAACCCCACGTTCACACTTAGCCTTTATATGTTAGGGAATTAAAATCAGAGTTTTAGTAAATTTGATAGAAATTTATGAAATGTATAATTGAAAAGTTGTGGGTCTCATAAATGTATAGTTAAAATTAGTTTTTGATTTTGCCTTGTATTAAAATCTAAATTTTAATTTATAACAAACAGAGGCTAAAATATTTTGCAATAAAGCAACTTGTACAAAGTTGAATTACAAAAGTTGAGTTACAAAGTGTGTTGACAAAATTCAGGCTATTGATTTCAAATTATTTAAAAACCTGTTTTTGAAATGATTTGTGTGGATGTGATTTTGTTATCCAACTTTGTCAATCCCCTTTGTAAGTATAGCATAACTCAGTATTTTGTATATAAACTGAAATTTTTTCATACTTTTAACCACACGTTCTCTTAAAAATCACTATTCAAATTTTTTTTTTTCCCCCCCAAATAATTGATGTCAAACTGGGGCTTAATCTTTCACCAAATAAAATATTGAAAATAATTATATCTAGCTTATTGAAATATGTGAAATTAAATGCCAATCACCAAACCCTATATTAATATAATACAACT
>NW_019247683.1:79889-83514 GCF_002742605.1 Olea europaea var. sylvestris | reverse complement strand
AAAAATTGATTGAATGAGAATTTGAGACTTACTGAAAGAGAAAAGAGAAATATGCGCTTTAGGTAGAAATTAGTAGATTAACGGGCAAATGCGACTAGCAGTTTGTTCAGCAGCGGTAGACAAGCATCAAATGTTAGGGAAATGAGAGTTTATGTTATGGCTTTTGAAGCTTTTGACGTGATTTGTTGACATAATTTTGTTGAATTATGATTTGGATTGTTGAAAATATAAATTTTTTCATTTCATTTCATATAATTTTAGAATAATTTTAGTTTAGTTTAGATATCGGGTGAGAGTGTTGTGAATTTGTTAAATCTTAGAGCAATAATGATGAACCTAATTTACTTTTCATGATTATTTCAATAGGCTGGTTATAATTTGTATTGTTAAATTGGTATTTTTTTTTTTTTTGGCTAAAAAGTGAAAGTTGTAAAAATTTTAAGTTAATAAAATTAATGTTTTAATTAAAAAATTAAAAATGGTTCGGTTCGATTCGATTTTATGCGGTTTTTGAAAATCAAAACCTAAACACAAACCTTTTGAAACTGTTTTGTTCGGTTTGAAGAAAAAAAATCATGGGTCCATGTGGACCCGAACCAAAGGTTTCAACTCAATGATTTCAATTTAATTTGCGGTTTCGCGATTTTTGTGTGCAACCCTAATGATTGCTACCTCGGACCACCGATCAATTGCCTTCATGGTCTAATATTCTATGGATTAATTCGTAGGTGCACCTCACTTTAATGGTTTTATAGCAAATATCTTTTATTTTGATTTTGATTTCGTTGTCTCGTACTTTTTTTATAATTTTTTAATTTGATCTATAGATGGTCTTGGTTTAGTGTGATTATTGGATAATTGGTTCAACCAGTAAGTCAATGTCGAACCTAAATTTAGATATAAAGCTTGTCCTTGATATTCGAAGGTTTTCGGGTTCAATCAGTCGATTTGGTGACTTTGGTTCCAATTTTAAAACATTGATTTCATCATATCCAAAGACTGAATTGAGCTCCTATTTGACAATGAATTAATATGAATAGTTTCAATAAGATTTCATTTTTGAGCAAAATTACTTTTTATTTTCTCACCTATATATTTTATACATAATAGGTTTTCAAGAATTAATCGGATATAAAAATTCCAATGAAGTTTCACTTTTTAAACAAATATCTATTTTTTATCTCTTAGTTAGTTGCACGTACATAATCCAAATACAGTAGGAGTTTACATTGCAAGTTAGCTAAAATCGTGACTGGCGTATTTTCGTTAATTAAGAAATCTATTTTATTGGTGCTAATTATTCATTCTTCATAACTTCATGGATTGTATTTTTCGACAAAAAACTTACAATTATGACGTTTGTCTTATATATAGAGTCAACAGACTTCCATTTTCTTTTTTTAATTATTATGAGAATTCATTTTCTTTCCCTGTCATTCTTTTTTCCACCAGACCCATTAGAAAAGAGTGCAATTTGTATCATTGCATGTCCATTGTGACTAAACTTTATCTCCAATTAGTATTATTGCCAATTTCCAAGGAAGGACCACTTATCACTAACCTCCCGTTTGAACTCCATTCTTTGGAAAAAAAAAAAATAAAAAAAATTCATTTTTAAACAATGTTTTGACATTATTTCAATTACACATTGTTTAATAAAATAATATTATATGTAAATCCAAAATTTTTCTTATTTTTACCACACATTTCACATTAATACACTATTCAAAAATACATTTTTATTACAAAAATGGGACTCAAACAAATGCTTAAATAAAATACTATACAAACTAAGGTCCCAAGAACTGCCACATTCCATAAATGTCTTGAGAAAATTGATCAAATCCCCTCTCTTTAAGATTTCACGAAAAGCTTGAAAATCATTTCGTGATGGGTACCTAGGCATTGAATATTTGGTTGTGAATAAATAGAAGCCAAAAGAAAGAAACAGTCCAACATCTCATCTCATATGCTCAACTTAATTATATAGAGTGAGTTAAGTTGAGGGAGCCACATAAATCGTTTTTCACGAGTTCGTTTGATATTTTTCGGATTAAAATAATTATTATGTCATCCTTATTCATACTATAATTAATGTTAAGTGGAAATAGTCTAATAATTCTTTTTTTTTTTTTTGTATAATTACAACTATAATTAGTTAAGTTGATTTTCTATTGGCTACTTCAATTTCAGATTATTAGCCTAAAGTTGCTAGATGTTGTGGCTATCACTTGTCTCAAACAATTTAAGTGCTTTAAGCAAAAACTTTAAAGAACCTTTTCGAAAAGAAAAAATTAAAAAGAAACAAAATGGAAAAAAAATGATTATTGAGAAAATAATCCATGGTAACCTTGACGAAAATTAATATTTATTAGCAATTCATACAAAATTACCAACTGTAGTATCATCGATAAATATTCGTCAACAATTACCAATGATAACATCGTTGACATTGCTTTCATTGCGAACGCCAACGACAATCATTCACCGAAGCACCTTTGGTGATTATCAATGACATCATGTACGGCATTATCATTAGTTGCTGATATATGTGTGTCGATGATTATTGACGATAGTACTGTAGGTAATACCATAAGAATCATTGATAAGTATTAATTTTTGTTAGATACCATCGATTGTCATTTTCTTAGTTCAAATTTTTGCTGATCACTTTATAATATTTATAATGAATTTTCTAAGATTTGAAGCCTTATCGAAATGTGAGGTCTTAAGCGGTATCTTGTTTAAAAGTTGGGTCCGCTTTGAACCGTGGCCAGTAGGGTCCCTTGTCCCCACGGATATTTGAGAAATTTTAAATGGATTTTTATTACATATTTACTCTTTATTTTTAGAAGATATTTTTCATAATTAAATTAGGCCCTAGAAATGTCAAAATTAGGTGGGCCAAAGAAGGTCAAGATTACTTTTTTTTTTTTTTTTTGAATGTTTGGAAGGGCTTTAGGAGCTTAAAATCAATTTTAGAAGGTCAAGAGCTCTTCTGTAAGAAAATTCAGTTGTTTGGTTGTGGTTTCAAGAAGTGCTTTTTTTATTTATTTTTATTTTTTTATTTAAAAGCTCTAATTTTAAAGATGTTTAAGAGAAGCCCCAAGTTAAATTATTTCAAAAAGCTCTAATTTTAGCTTTAATTATTATTATTATTATTGAAATAGAAAACTATGCAAAGCATAGAACTGTTGTGGGAGGATAGCAAACAACATTCTTGTAAACAAACTATTTGACCTTCTTATAGTTAGATCAACTCAAATGGTCTCATAATAAGCCTCCATTGCTGTTATCAAGTGATTAACAACGACACTATGGTTTTTGGAGGCACAATAGTAATAAATTATGCAACGCAATCTACGTAGACTATCTTGGACACTCTTGAAATTCAAATTTGATCCTAATTCTACGAAATTTGTCGATAAAACTTAAGAAAGTCTCGTCAATTTAATTTAATTAAACACTTGAAATGGGGGACGCCCTATGTTATTGCAACATGAAAGCTCAGTTAACCAAAGTCAACAATAATAGAAAATCTAAACCAATAGATTTAGTACATTGGGTTTATGAACACAAACCATATTTTGCATAAATCTAGTAGAAGATCATCTTACATTGCATC
>NW_019247683.1:0-68226 GCF_002742605.1 Olea europaea var. sylvestris | reverse complement strand
GTATTTGGATACACAACTATGACATCAATAAATAAACTTACCTGCTCTCTTGTGTAGGGTTAATTGTGTGTGTGTGTGTGTGTATATATATATATATATATTTTATTTTATTTTTAAATTATTTGGAGTTTTTATTAGAATACGTTTCACTAAATAGTTCTTCATAGGCAGGACCCTAACAAATCCAGTTGCGCTCATCAAATGTTTGGGATCAATTAGAGACCATGCTTTTGTAGCTTCTGAATATCCCTTAATTTTAACACTTGAAGATCATCTTACTCCAAATCTTCAAGCTAAAGTAGCAGAGGTAAGTTCACATTTCCCAAAAATTTCTTGTTTCAAAAATTTAAATACTTTCATGAAGAAGCTTATATATATGTCACTAATTTTTAGATGGTTACTCAAACATTTGGAGACGTACTTGTATCGACTACATCAGAATGCTTGTCACAGTTCCCATCGCCAGAATCATTGAAGAGACGGGTTATCCTCTCGACCAAACCACCCAAAGAGTATCTTGAAACGAAGAGTGGAAAAGACGAAGAAAATGGCATTTCGACAGTGAAGAAATCATCAGAGGAAGCAGCATGGGGAAAGGATAAAGTCTCCGATTATATTGATAGATTGAAAATCAATGCTGAGGTAATTTTCACTTGTAAAAATAGCTCTGCACTAATTTTTCTTTAGAATGTCTATTTTCATACATCATTAACGTAAAGTCAACCAGTCGATGGAGTGGCGGGAAAGGATTCATAGCCAATCCTACGCCTCTGTCTGGGAGCGCTTTTTATCCAATTTTTAGCAAATTTTTTACCATTATACAGTGTATGTCAGTTCATGTTAGTTACAACTATTGACTGGACCAAGTAGAATGGCCTATGTGCCTGTCTAACATCTAATTCATTATTCTTGAGAGAGACACTTCTGGTAAAATTTTTATAAGGTAGTCAATACAGCAATGGGACTCATGCGCACTTGCCAATGGTAAACAATTTGCTAAAAATGGGACAAAAGTCGCTCAGGGTCTAGAGGGTATTTGGTGGAATTAAAATTAGATTTTTTTAGTATATTGTGATACAAGTTTTTGAAATGTGTGGTTGAAAAGTTGTGAGACCCATGAAAAATATAGTTAATATTGATTGTTTGACTTTGACTTAAATTAAAATCAGATTTTAATTCAAATCAAACAGGCAATGAATAATGGAATACACAAAATAACCTCTCGAGCAAAAGCTGAAGCTCACACATCTCTCGAACTAAAGCCGAGACTGAAACCTAGACTCACAAAACAATAACAATCGTCATATTAGGTTACTCAAAGACACAGAGAAATATAAATTTTCCCATCTCTTTTCCTCCTCCTTTTCTTTGAGACTTTTTTTACAATTTTCTGTACATCTAAGTTTCAAAATGATGGCAGAATGACTTGGAGCATGGAGAGTATCAAGATGAGGAAGACCAACTGGATGAGAATCCTAATCAGCATAATGCAGCACCTGAATATAAGCAATTAATTGCCATCCGGGCAGAGAAAATGAAAGGCGGAATTAAAGCATGGCTGAGAGTCGATTCTCAAAAGGCTCATCGTGTTAGCTTGAATGAAGAAAAGCTCGAAAATGCTGTCAAAACTCATGGAACTGATATTGTCAGGTGAATATGAGCTTTTCTTTGAATCTCAGCTAATAGCTAACTTATTATTGTTGTTTCAGGCATTCAGTACATAGTACTTAATTGTCTATTAGGTCGTATAATAATATCATATACTTTTACAAAGAACCATGCTACATTGCCAGGAAGAGTGCCGGGGTTTTGTACAAATACATACTTGACAGATTTTCATTAATAATATTATCTGTATACAAGGAATTACATAATGATTTACATACAGACGAGGTGTTAAAAGGGAGTGGAGAATTATTTTTATTTGGTTGAAGAAATTTTGGTTCAATCATATCTAACCACATCATATGTATGTATACTATTACGTATATGCAGCATAATTGAAATTTCATTGGCAGCTGAAAAAAAAAGGGGAAAAAAATTGCCAATCAGGGGGCTGCGATTTCAGCCCCTGTACAAGGGGCTTATTCCTTTACATATGATCAATATTTCTGATCGAGTAACCTTTTTAGTTGTTCGACAAGTACATGGTGATTGGAGTTTTCCGTTCTACATCAAGAAATTTACCTCATATTCATGCCATAAATTTGGATAATATCTTCATCGTTAATTGAAGAATGCTTTTCAGATAGAAATGAGCAGCTTATTTTCATTTTTTGAACTGGAAATATTTCCTGTTTAAAGATTTACACAGAGAAACTTGATGAGAGTATACCCAAAAGCTTCAAGGATTGATTCATCAAATTTCAACCCCCTAATCGGGTGGATCTACGGAGCTCAGATGGTCGCGTTTAATATGCAGGTTCCTTCAACTTTTTTTCTTCTTATTATTACATACCTTAACATACTTTTAGTACTAAACTCAAAAACTCCAAATCTCCTCAAATTTTGTCTAGAGCCATGAATCTCCTTTAAAAATTGCATCTTACAAGTGTGTCTATGCCAGGGACATGACAAGTCTCTATGGTTGATGCAAGGGATGTTCAGAGCAAATGGTGGGTGTGGTTATGTGAAAAAACCAGATTTGTTACTTAAGGTAGGCCCGGATAACGAGGTATTCGATCCTAAAAAGAAAGGATTACCTGTGAAGAAAATCTTGAAGGTAATTGATAACTCAAAAATTTCATTTTTTTGACATTTTCAGCTTCTTTTCCGACAAATCTTTCTCATTCATTTATGTGAGTCTGTATTCAGGTGAAGGTGTACATGGGAGAAGGTTGGATTTTGGATTTTAAGCGCACACACTTTGATCTATATTCCCCGCCAGACTTCTACGTCAAGGTAATCCATTGCACTCTCTCGTCCCTGCCTTATTCCCAAAGAGTGTGCAAATGTACAAGTAATTTTAACCATCACAGTAGATGTAAACATTTCACGACCTTTTTGACATTCATTTTCACAACGATTTTACCTATAGTTGAATCTAAGGATTAGTTTATAATGAAAAAAATGAAAAATAGAAAGCGTCATCATTAATGTGAGAGCTATGTCTATCAACGGTAAAGAAATTAAACCACACTCAGTAGATAACAACTTATTTATTTATTTATTATTATTATTATTATTATTTTTCTATTTTTCATATCTGTGTCTTATATTATAGAAAAACGGCCCCTCGCATTCCTTTGTATAGGATAGGAAATGGGTGCGACCTAATGTAGAGATAAGTGTCCAATATATCTCTGTAACAAGAAAAATTCTCGGTCAAGGATAAATGAATAGTATGATAAGCTCTAAATTCCAACATGAAAACATGCATATCTATGTCATGTTACAGGTTGGGATTGCTGGAGTTCTTGCTGATACATTAGTTAAGAAAACCAAGGTCATTGAGGACAATTGGTTCCCGACATGGAACGAAGAGTTTGAGTTCCCATTGACAGTTCCAGAGTTGGCATTACTTCGAGTCGAAGTTCATGAATTTGATGTGTCAGATAAGGACGATTTTGGGGGACAAACTTGTATTCCAGTTTCAGAGTTGAAAACAGGTATTCGATCCATGCCTCTTTATAATCACAAGGGAGACAAGTACAAATCTGTCAAATTACTCATGCGCTTCAACTTCGTATAAAGTTTTTTCATCTAGTCCTATGATTTATGATCGATGTTTGTATTCATACTTATGTAAAAAGTAGTTTGTGTGATGTGTACGGATTGTAACAAGCAATAAATTGGACCCATGAGTCCGGATATTATTTCCACAATGACTACTATCTAACAGTTGGTTCAATTATTCTTAACTTTAATTTGATTGAAAACAAATAATAAGTTTTGTGGTTCGTGTCTAAATTATTCTAACTAAAATAAATTATCTAATGCACACAAATTATCAAATTTGGGTTTTAAAATTATGAATATGGATGCTAAGACTTACAATATTACATATTGATTCCTTTTAATACGTCAATCAAAATTTATTACAATTGTAGTGTTTGGTCGATTTTTTCTAAAGTGTATATTCAATTTACGATTCTCGAGTTTTCATTGAGTTTATTTAACTAATTTAATTTCATATCTTCATGCGAATCAATATTAGTTAAAGGAAATATTAGTTCTAAGAATTTACCTAACGACTGCAATAATTAGTATGGGTATCTCTACATGTTATACAAAATTTTCGGATTTTAATACGTTGTCTAAATTTATAACTCACATCTTGATTCGTAATAGATTCATAAAATCATTGAATAATTAACCAAAAAATTCAAAGCATTAAGTATATAATTAAAATCAACACATGCATTTAAAGAACTTGAATTTTGAATAAAAGAAAGAAAGGGTCGCACATAGATTACATTGTTCTCCCTTACTATGAATTTAGCTACTCATAGTAATGAAAGAAAAGCAAAAGTATAGAGTTTATAACCAAGTTTTGAAATCTTGATCATAGACAAAATTGGATCTTGCACCAAAAATCTTCTTCAACCTCAAAAGTCTTCAATCACTGGATTTTGCTATTTTATTTTGATGATTATTTGTCTTTTCTCCCCCAAATTGTGTGGAACTCCATCAAAATTGTCAAAAAGTTGTATTTATAATCCTCCCTATGTTTGTGTCGAATGTATTATTTTTATGGGCTTCAAAAAAGTAAAAAAGAGCCCTAGATACACCTTGGCGGCTCCTCAACTCTGTATTGGTGGTACCTCGGCGCCATGTTGGTGTGCTGCTTACTGGTGAAAGTCTGCCTACACTTCGTTTAGTATTTTTATCCTAACTTTCACTTCTAATATTCGATTGAGGTATTTCAAATTGGTTTGTAAAAATAATTGAAAGAGCTACAACTTTACTAGAAGTAGCTATTTTCCAATTTCGAACGTTTACTAAGCCAAAAATGGGTTTCAATCTCCGGCTGAAAATCTGAAACATCTTTGTGTGTTTGAAAATTGATTTGTGAAAATATTTTGATGATATTTCACTCATTTTGACTTCTAATTGCATCTAGTTGGCCCCTAGCATTCTCAAATTTTCATCGTAAGGTTCGACATAACTTTTAAGTATTTACAGTTTCATCTGCAAACTTTGGATCTTGCCTCTTTTTGCCAATTTTTTTGCTTCTTTCTTTCAATTCTACTTCCATTCATCGAGTTTCACCTAATAAACGAAATATAAAATAAATCTGGCTATAATTTTCAAAAGAACTATTAAATGTCTATATTTTTTTGTCCAAATAAATGTATAAAATACACCTATCATGTATTATCAGTATTCAGTAAGACAGAACAATACCATATATCAAACATAAATTACAATACCATATATCAAACATAAATTTACCAGTTGGGTTTTCGGTTGATACCTAAAATATCTTGGGGTGATGATGTTTAACTGTTTAAATTTATTCATAGGCTTCGGCAAATGATTGAAATATGAAATCAACACCACTTTCTGTAGCTCAACTTGAAAAATTAAGTAGGTCATTTGAAGCAACATTTTAAGTAATGGTTACTCACTGCCCAACCTCTAGATGGATGGCCCTTGTATATGTATTAGCCCATCACTTGGCAGCCCTAGTGTTATATATACATCCCTTATGTGTTGAAACTGCGTGTGGCAAAAAGAGAGAAAACTAGCAGCTGTTTCTTCTCATTGCTTCTCAGTGACGTGAGTTAACTGTGCTTTCTTTCCTCTCCTCTTTGTGAGATTGAATCCTTTGTGGGTTTATATTTATACTTGGGCAACCAATAGGGTGATTTGTGCGTTGAGCAATTTGTTGGTGTTGGATTGTTGATTTGCACATCAATTGAAAATCTTGGTAAGAATTATTTCACATTACCTTACTAAACAAATCTTATGGGACTTCTTCCTAGTTGGGACCTTCAAATTTCTCCTGTCAGATATAACCAATTGCATACAACAACATCAAGAGAACAACTACGCCTCATTCTCAATAAATAGCGTTTGTTAATGAATCCTTTTTCGTCACTCATCATTGAAAAGTAAAACACTGAATTACTAAGGAACAAACAATCCTATTTCAAATGGGATTTTTACATGGTGATAACAATACTTGCAAACCATCCAACTGATCCATGAAAACTCAGATATTCGTGTAATCCCATATTTCACCCACAACTTCTCGACCGGATTGTCTGATCAACAGAGTGATCAATTATTTTTCCCAACAACTTGTAACAAAATAAGCAACTGAAGGAAGTAGTATGACGCACCTCCTATTGTAGCATATTGCAACTTTTCAGTCCCTTCAACGTTCGGAAAATCACCATCAGAAGCGCGGTTAAAGCCTCCAGCCAACCATCCCAAGTTCTTGTATCCTCCTTGGTGTAATTTAGTGAAAGCCATCATAGACCTGCACGCATAAAACCACAAAATTAACTAATTTAAAGTACTATTGCAGATGGTAAGATTGTAAAAGCTCATATTTCGAGCAATGGGTACAACATGTTTGACTGTGCTTAATAGTAACTTTTAGCTTTTTTCTTGAATCGTGAAACTCCAAGCTGCATTACAAAAGAGTTGCAAACGAGCCAATTTAGATTGTCTGATCTCTATTACAATGATTAAGATTGACAATCTTGACAGATGTACAATGCAAGTGTGCTAAGTGCTAAGGGTGCTCAATAACAAGCACTTCACTCTCCGATGCTCGATAAATAATTGAGGCTTGTCTCTCTAATCTTGCATCTAAGCTCGTCACTATGTCTCAAAACACCCAACAATGAACGATACAATGTTTGTTTACTATTTTCCCAAATTCTCGAGATTGGATAGGAAGATTGAGGAGCTAAGTGTTGCACGAGAGCTTGGAAGAGCCAATAATTACCTGAGTCCTTCACCGCAGGCTGCAAGTAGCTTAGACTCCTTATCAGGAACCTCTTTCTCCACTTCTTTAACAAAATCATCATTTATCATGGTAAAGTACTGCCCAGTCCATGCTCCAATGTACCCAAAATGCACCCATTTCTTCAACAACGTTAAAGGACTATTATCCTTATCCTCCACGAAAAGTGGCACGTGCAGAGACCCTGAAACGCGTGCCTTCTCCGTCTCCCACTGGGGTCTAATGTCAAGCAATAAGTAGCCCTCAGACTCCATGGCTAAGGCTGCATCTTTTGGTAATATGGGGCGGACTGTACCGGATTGTAACAACTCTTGGGTCGATCTCCCAGAAATTGCATTCACTCTTGAAGATGATAAACGAGTAGGGACGGTAATGGAAGAAGATGGCTGAGGTTGTTTAGCATAGTTTAAGCTTGATGTCTGAAGCAAGTTCAGTTGAAATGCCATCTCTTTGTTTCTCCCTCTCAGCTTCCTTATCTTCAACACTTTTTAACTTGTTTGGAATTTCCTGTAAAACGCATTTGGCTAAGCTCAATCGTTAGTGAAATCAATATTTAAAAGTCAGGTCCCTAATCTTTCAGGTGGTTTGGTTATATTTCCCCCAACATATTTAAATATGTGAATTTAGGTCCTTAATTTGTGATGCAAGATAAAATTAGTGCTGAACGGTACTGCCTTTTGAGAATTTTCAGCTCAATTAGCTTCTTCTTTCTTTCTCTATTTATACACCAAAATCTCAATACATACACTTTACATACAAATAGAATATTCTTCTTCTTCCTATCTACTAGTGACACATGTCTAACTGTATATACACATCCCTTAAATTCAGGAAATTCACTGCTATGTAATGTCGATTCTGTTGGTGATATTAACAGCCCCTGCAGGATTCAATTTTGTTACTTAATCCTAACACCCCCCCTCAAGGTGGAGTGTGTCTCTACTACTCCAAGCTTGTCTCTGAGGAATATGAATCTTGAGTGAGAAAGAGGTTTAGTCAGTATGTCAGCTGTTTGATCTGAGGAGGGAACAAAATGCACTTCCAGTTCTTTCTTCAAAACTTTGTCTCTCACAAAATGGACATCCAGTTCTATATGTTTGGTACGAGCATGATACACTGGATTTGATGCCAGTGCACTTGCACTCAAATTATCACACCAGATTTTAGGTATTCCATTGTGTGGTATACTTAACTCATTCATTAGGGATTGAATCCAAGCTATTTCTGAAGCAGTGTGAGCCAGTGCTCTATATTCGGCCTCTGTGCTTGATCTTGCAACAACATGTTGTTTCTTAGAACACCAAGACACCAAACTATCACCAAGGTAAACACAATAACCAGCTGTGGATCTTCTATCATCTGGGCATGACGCCCAATCTGAATCTGCAAATGTTGTAATGTCTAAGCTGTCACTCCTTCGAATAACCAAACCATGTTTTAGTGTACCCTTTAGGTATCTGAAATTCTCTTGAGAGCCTTCCAATGAACATCTGTAGGAGTTTGAAGGAATTGACTCATTTTATTTACCGAATAGGCAATATCAGGTCTTGTGTGTGCAAGATACTAAAGACCGCCAACTGCACTCCTATAAAGAGTAGGATCACTCATAGTTTGCCCTGCATCCTTAGATATTAACTTACCTGCTGCCATAGGTGTTAAGGCTGAATTCAGGTTTTCATAACCAAATTTCTTCAGCAGATCAATTATATATTTTGTTTGAGTTAGATACAGCCCAGTTGTGTCTCTGTAAACTTCAATACCTAAGAACTGACTGAGGTTTCCCATATCTTTAAGAGCAAAACAGGCATTCAATTTATCAATAAATATCTGCAAGTGTTGGCCATTGTTTCCTGTTACTACTATATCATCCACATAAACCAATGCAAACACTACATTTTTTCCATCCATTGAGAAAAACAACGAGTTATCTGCCTTGGATTGTTTGAAGTTCCATTCCAGTAGAGTTTCCTTTAACTTGTCATGCCAAGCTCTTGGTGCTTGTCGAAGTCCATAAAGTGTCTTTTCCAGTTTACATACAAAATCAGGATTTCTTTGATCTTCAAAACCTTGTGGCTGATTCATGTACACAGTTTCTTCCAACTTACCATTCAAGAAAGCATTATTTACATCAACCTGTCTGATCTCCCAATCTCTTGTCACAGCAAGAGTCAATATAATTTTCAGCGTTGATGCCTTAACAACTGGACTAAAAGTTTCACTAAAATCAACTCCAGGTGTTTGTAGAAAACCTTTTGCAACAAGTCTTGCTTTATACCTCCTTATCTTGCCTTCAGAGTCACATTTCAACTTATAGACCCATTTGTTTCCAATTATTTTCATTCCAGATTTTGGAGGCACCAATTTCCATGTTCTATTCTTCATCAAAGCATCATATTCTTCTTGCATGGCTCTTCTCCATTTATCACTTAACAATGCTTCATTTGTACTTTGTGGCTCAACTTCAAGCAATTCATCCTTAATTTGATTAGTATACACTTTTGGTTTGAAGATTCCTGATTTACTTCTGGTGGTCATATGATGTCCAACAGTTTGTGTTATACTATGATCATCAATATTAGCATCAATTTCACCATTTTCAGTTTGCTGATCATCCTGATCAAACTCATCAGGCACCACTTGGTTCATTTCAGCACCACTTCCTTCATTTTCATTCAACTCATTCTCTGTTTCATATTCCACACTCTTGTAGGAGCCTGCAGCAAGTGTTGCATCAGGATGGGTTGTATCAACTACATTTTGAGGTGATGTCTGATGGCTTAATTCAGTATCAAAAGGAAGAGGGTTGGTGACAATTTTTGAGAATTTTGGCTGACTACGCGTGTTTAGAAAATTAGACTTGAAGGGAAATTCTTCTTCATTGAACACCACATGCCTTGAGATATACATTCTACCAGTAGAGTTTAGGCACTTGTATCCTTTATGTGAATTACTATAGCCGAGGAAAACACATTTTTGAGAGTGAAAATTAAACTTATGGTTTTGGTATGGTCTTAGACATGGGTAACAAGCACAGCCAAATGTTTTTAATGTCTTGTGATCAAAGTTTCTTCTATATAGAATTTGAAAGGGTGATTTGGATTGAAGTACAGGAGTAGGTAGTCTATTTATTAGATAGGTGGCTGTTTGAAAAGCTTCTAGCCAGTAGTGCAATGGCATTTGTGCTTGGGCCAAAAGTGTTAAACCGGTTTCGGTGATGTGTCTGTGTTTCCTCTCTGCCCTACCATTTTGTGTAGAGGTATAAGGACAAGAATACCTAAGTTTAATTCCTGATTCTGAGGCAATTTTATCAAAGGTCCTAAATTCACCTCCCCAGTCTGATTGTAATGTTTTGATTTTTCTTTCAAGGTTATTTTCTACTAACTTCTTGAATTGAATGAAGATACTTAAGGCTTCGGATTTGTGTTTCATTGGATATAACCATGTGAACCTGCTATAATCATCCACAAATAGGATATAGTACCTAAACCCTGGGGTAGAAACCCTTGGCGCTGGTCCCCAGACATCAGTATGTATGAGGTCTAGTGGGTTTGATGCATGAGTTGAAGATGTGTTAAAGGGCAAAGCATGAGATTTACCAAATTGACAGGCTTCACAAAAGTCTGGACTTTCATTAACTTTGACACCTTTATTACAAGACTTAAGGACTTCACTCAAAACAGAACTTGAAGGATGACCTAGCTTTCTATGCCAGGTATCTAACTCAGACTTAGGTAACTTGACACTCTTGATTGACTCATTACACCTTGAGCTTGCTGAGAAGACTGCAAGGTTGGAGTTATTTCGGTAGCTTGACTCTGTAGTGGCGACTTTAGGCTTGGGACTTGGTAGTTTCAGTTGATACAATCCATCTTTAAGCATCCCTTGCAGCAAGATCTCCTTCGTTTGCAGGTCCTTAACAACACAATAGTTAGGATAAAACTCCATAAATACATTGTTGTCATTCGTTAGTTGAGAGACACTAATCAAATTTTTCTTGATCGCAGGCACATGAAGTAATTTATTCAATGCAAGGGTCTTATCATTCAATGTAATAAGGTCTCTTCTGCCAACATTATCAATATGCAAAGAATTCCCATTACCAACAAGCAATTTTTCCTTACCTCTGTATTTCATCATGGTATTTAGATTACCTTTGTCATCAGTGACATGGTTGCTTGCTCCAAAGTCTGCAAACCATGCCGACTCCTCAACGGTTCTTGGTGAAGCAACATAGGCAGCAGGTGATGAATTGTTCTGCATATTCTGGTTCCCAGGTCTGCTGCCCATATACCTGTCATCATATCTATTGAAAACACCATTTAGCCGAATGGTTATTCATCCCACAAATCTGGCAGGGTCCTCGGCTTTCATTCATCCTACCTCCTCTACCCCTGCCTCTTGTTCTTCCCCTGAAGTTGGAAAATCTCCCACTATTAATAGGTCTAAAACTTCTACCACCAGGAGAACTTGTCCTCTGTGTTAGCTGCACACTTGTCTGGTTGATATTTATTGTGCCAAAGTCATTCTTAATTTGATTGAGATATTCAAGTTTGCTCTCAAAGGTCATGAGAACAGAGGAGAGCTCATGCCATGATACATCCTCCTTGCTATTGAGTTGCACCACAATAGGTGTGTATTCTTCATCCAGTCCAGATAGAACTTGAGTTACCAAATCACTTGGATCTATGTTTTTTCCAGCAATCTGCAAGTTGTCAGCCAGTTGTTTGATGGTGGTAAGATACTGATCCATGGTCATTGATCCTTTCCTGGTCCTTTGCAACTCTCCAGTGAGGAATATAACTTTGGATCTATTCATTATCCAATAGCTTTCCTTGACTGCACTCCACAGCTTACATGAACTAGTGCACCCCATTACTCTCATTGCAATTTCAGGGGTCATGGATGAATACAACCATCCCATTAATAGTTGATCAGTTGAAAACCACTTACTGTAATCAGGATTTTGAACCATTTCTATGGCTTCTCCCTCTTTAGTAGCAATCTGAGTTTGTAAAAACTCTGGTGGACATGGCTTCGTTCCCAGCAAAAATCCTTCAAGGTTATGCCCTCTGATCATGGGCATAACCATGTTTTGCCACAGCAAAAAATTATCTCTATCCAACTTTATTGATGGAGTCTGGATGAGGTTTAACCCAAAAGGAGAGGTCTGATTCACAGGAGACTGAAAGGTTGTTGCAGTGCTCGACTCACTTGGAGGAGTTTGTCTTCCAGAATTGGTGTTAGCCATTAGGGCTCTGATACCAAGATAAAATTAGCGCTGAACGTTACTGCCTTTTGAGAATTTTCAGCTCAATTAGCTTCTTCTTTCTTTCTCTATTTATACACCAAAATCTCAATACATACACTTTACATACAAATAGAATATTCTTCTTCTTCCTATCTACTAGTGACACATGTCTAACTGTATATACACATTCCTTAAATTCAGGAAATTCACTGCTATGTAATGTCGATTCTGTTGGTGATATTAACAGCCCCTGCAGGATTCAATTTTGTTACTTAATCCTAACAATGCATATTATTTTTGATCGAAAAAAATCAATCAAACCGTCTTTGAGATAAAAGCTTTTACCCCAAAGGGCACCAAGAGAAGGACTACTTGCCAAAAACTATTAAGAAAATAATTACGAATTAAGCCCTTGTTTGACAATCATTAAAACATTTTTTTTTCTTAAATTCATTTTCAACTCTACGTTTTCACAATAAAATATTTTGCATCTAAATCTAATTTTTTTTTTTTTGCTTTTTAACCACTCATGAACAAACAAAAGAGCCAACTACCAACTCTAATTTATAAAAGTCAAACTCTTTACTATGGACCTTTTTTAGGATTCTTCGAACTAGTCTTTTCATAGCTCTAGGAAAAGGGGAGCTCATAGTAGTTGTACTTTTGCCCATCGTCGTAAAATGGTCCTTGCGAAGCTTTCGGGAAAAGGGGTAGTTCTTGTGTGTAAGCATAACATTTGTGGTCGAATCTAAATTCTCCAAAAAATCAATATTCCAAAATCCTTTTTTCCCCAAAAAAACTCATTTTAAATGTTGTCAAACAAGGGATAAATGAATGTGATTTCTTTGTAAATTGGGTTTCCTGCTTGTGTGTATGAATATTAAGAGTGACTCGTGTATATCCGTGTGGACATTAAAATTTTTATGCCACTTTCATCTGGTTTAAAATTGAACTTTATGTGGTTTGATAGTTTTGCCCTTCAAATTTTTAAGTAATGTGAAAGTCACGTGCGTCGCTAAAATCAATATTTCACATATGTAAATAAGTTGAAGATTTAGAATTTCACTTCTGAAAAAAGTTGTCATTAAAAACAGTTAAATAAAACAACTTACGTACCAAATGTTTAACTATTTTTTTTTATTTTTATTTGTCAAAAATTCAATTACTTTTTTCATCTAAATTTTTTTTTCTCCTTTCCCATTCATCTATCACCACTATATAATTACATAATTTTTTCATTTTTATTTTTATGCAAAATTATATATTTTTGCTAGTTATATTTAAATTTTTTTCGTAAAATACATTTAAAATTGCCTAGAAAGTTTGTGAAGAATATTGTCATTGCCGTAGATATTAACAACTAACACTTCTACTTAAAATATCAATTGTGATGTTATTACAATTATCATGTGATAAAAATGAGTTATAGATAAGTGAATATTTAGTTGTGAAGTTTGACTTTAAAAAATAAATTATAAGTTATTTTTTAGGTCTTCCAATATAGGCAAAAGACGTTGTTAGAGAACAAACCAAATTAGACCTTACCCATATATACTTAAATAGTCTTTTGTGATCCATTTAGTTAACAACGTTTTTTAGCCTAAAATTAAATGATATTTACTGAATATTAATGGCTTTTATGATGCTATTGACAATATTGTATTAAACTCAAATATTTTAAGTACAACATTTTATTGAATTTATCGAGTTGTCATGAAAGAATTCCGTAATCAAATCCAGCTCAATGTCATTTTAATAATATTATTCAACTTTACAGTATTTAGCAATGTAGTTTTCAATTAATTGATTGAACATTTTAAATACGATTAATGCTTTTTAAAGAGAGTAAATTTTTGTAAGTATTCCAATATACTCTTTATATATAACACTTAATTTTACTACTCCAAAAATATATTTAACATTTTCCCTATCTTTTATTTTTACTAGTTTCCTTTCAAATTATTATATTATTTTCTTTTATTGAAAATTGAAATACTTTGAATCTCTTAGAGTATAATTTTAAAGATCGACTATTTAAAATAGAGAACACGTTGTGGAATTTAGTTGGCACTATATTTTATTAAAAAATTAAAAAATTATTTGTTTTGGACCTTTCTGTTGGAAAAAATGAGTAAATGACTCACTTTTAGCAAGATTTTTGGTGGGACTCGTTGGTCCAATTTGGAATATCAAAGTTGATCATTGTTCTCCTCCGCGAGAGAATCAAAATCATATATTTACTTGCCAAAATTGATGAATGGATGAATGAGAAATTAGAGTTCAAAGATGATCACTGAAAGATGGTTTATGTGGAAAAAATGTGTCTTACATAGGAAAAATATGAAAGCAAAAACCACTTTAAATATTGTTGCACATTGGAAGGGTATAATCTTGTATAGCATAAAGGCTCTCTCCACGTGCGTGCGCAGTGGGTGCAAATCACGGACCGAAATAACCTTCGGACCTTGAACTTGTGTGCGGGCGCAACTTGAGTACACGAATGTCGGACCGAATTGAGCAAAAATTGGTCCATTTGGAGTGTCCACCTTTTGCAATTTTTTGCTTTCTCCAATTGACCTTTGAGTTTCCTGAAACTGCCAAAACTCCCAGAAATTGAAGCAACTCCAGTGTTTATTGCTATGGAGATAATATGCATATTTAAACTTATATAAAAGGTCATTTTTCTAGCAGTTCCAGCACATATAGAGACACACACATGAAAATAGGAGAAAAACATTCTATAATTTTTTCTGTTTGCATCTCGATTTTTGTTCAGCGTCGTCGTTATGGTGATATTGTTCAGATACTAGTCAGTTCGTCGGATAAATATCTGTGGTGCTCAAATTCTACAGATTTTACCATTGTATCTTGGGAAATAGACTCTCGGATTAGACCTCAAGTACTTAGGGTGAGGGGGCGAATATGTTTTAAGGAAACTGTGTTTGCACAGGTCTCGAGTTGAAAATTAATCCATTATTTATTTTTTTTGCTATTATACCTTCGCAATTTATTCTTTCAAATTTAATTATTTAGCGTTTATCCGTGTGATTCATATAATTTGTAGTTTTATTATGTTATCATTTTATTTATACTTATTAAAATTAATCTGCGTTAATTTCTATTTATGTTAAAAAAAAAATTTGAAAAAAAAATATTCTATAATTTTGTTATGTGTAAGAGTAAAGTCGGTATGTGAAAATACGGTATGTGAAAATACGGTATATATGAAAAGGGTAAAGAAAATATATGCAAATACGGTTAAAAGCATATACGGTAAGCTGCAAATGCGGTAAGCTGCATATACGGTAAGCTATATATACGCTATATTACATATACGGTATGCTCAAAATCGATATCTAAACTACATATAAGGTATGTGATAATCCGGTTTCATTAACACGATTATATTCCAACAAACTTAAAACACTCCTAAAAAAAATTGGTTTTTTATACTGTTAATTTTAGAAACTAATTTTTTTGTTTGACTTTCAGAAATGGCAACTGAAATGACCAACATAGATGTGACTCAAAATGTGCCTACTGAAAATCAGGCTGCAGGGCTTTGTTGTTGCTCAATAGCCAAGCTCTGTTGCGATTCAAACTGTGGCTAAATTGCCAAGTCATGTTGTGAGTCAAACTGTGACTCCAACAACTGGTCATGTCGTTAATGTTATGGTTAATCATGGAGAAAAATCGGAGAAATTCAATGGCTTGAATTTCAAAAGGTGGTAGCAGAAAATGTTATTTATCTGACCATTTTGAATCTTGTGAGATTCTTGACTGAGACTGCTACAAAATTCAATGAGGGTGAGGGAGATGTTCAAGCAATCAGTGCACTTGATGCTTGGAACCATTCGAATTTTCTGTGCCGAAACTGTATTATGAATAGTTTAGCAGACACACTATATAATGTGTATAGTAATATGAAAACTACTAAGGAGTTGTGAGAGTCTTTAGATCGAAAATATAAAACTGAGGATGCCGGAACTAAAAAGTTCATTGTCGACAGATTCTTAGTCTATAAAATGATGGACTCCAAAACAGTTATCAGTCAAGTGCAAGAACTGTAAGTGATTCTTCACAAAATTCATACCAAAGGAATGATTTATAGTGAAACTTTTCAAGTGACTGCAATTATTGAAAAATTATCCCCTGCATGAAAAGATTTCAAGAATTATTTGAAGCAAAAACGAAAGGAAATAAATGTCGAAAAACTAATTGTTAGATTTCGAATTGAAGAAAATAACAAAAACTCTGTGAAAAGAAGTAGTTCAACCTTGTTATGGCTAAAGCTAATGTTGTGAACGATGGTCAAAGTAGTAAGACTTACAAAAACAAGTCTGGGCTATCCGATGACAAAATGACCAAACAAGAACCTAAAGGTGGAATTTCTAGGAAGAAATTTCAAGGAAAATGTTTCAACAGTGACAAAGTGGGCCACAAATGTTCGGAGTGCAGATTGTCAAAGAAAAAGAAAGAAGCAAATGTGGTTGATTACATGGCACAAGAAATGTCGGAGCTAAATCTCTCAGCCGTCATTTCTAAAGTGAACATGGTGGGTTGAAACCCTAAAGAGTGGTGGATTGACACCGATGTTACGAGGCATGTGTGCTCTTATAAGGAGTTGTTTGTAGTGTTTGAAGCAATTGAGAATGGGGAGAAGTTGTTTATGAGAAATTCGGCAACTTCTGAAATTAAAGGTTAGGGAAAGGTGGTTCTGAAGATGACCTCGGAAAAGGAGCCGACTCTTAATAATGTGCTATATGTGCCGAAAATTCGGAAGAACCTATTGTCTGGGTCGCTTTTGAATAAGCATGGTTTTCGCATTGTATTTAAGTTAGACAAAGTTATTTTATTGAAAAGTAAAATGTTTGTCGGAAAAGATTATATTTCCGATGGTATGTTTAAACTGAACGTAATGGTTGTTAAACAAAAAATGAATAAAGCAAACTCTTCTACTTATTTGCTTGAGTCTTCCAATTTGTGGCATGGTAGACTAGGATATGTTAATTATGATACTTTATGTTGACTAGCTAACTTGAATTACATACCCGAGTTCCACATTGACTCCAAACATAAGTGTGAAACTTGTGTTAAAACAAAATTGACAAGGTCATCGTTTAAATCAATTGAACGGAACATAGAATTACTTGATTTAATTCACAGTGACATATGTGATTTAAAACTGGTACAAACACGAGGTGGCAACAAGTATTTCATTACTTTTGTCGACGATAACACCAAATACTGTTATGTGTATTTGCTAAAAAGTAAAGATGAAGCTATAGAGAAATTTGTTCTCTATAAGAATGAAGTTGAAACTCAACTTAATAGGAAAATTAAGGTGTTAAGAAGAGATCTATGCGGTGAGTATGAAGCACCATTTGCTGAATTCTGTGCACAACATGAAATCATACATGAAACCACTGCACTTTATTTATTGCAACAAAATAGTGTCGCCTAATGAAAAAATCGTACTTTAAAGGAAATGATGAATGAAATGCTAATAAGCTCTGGGTTATCTTAGGAAATGTGGGGGGAGGCTGTGCTGTCAACAAATTACCTTTTAAATAAGGTGGCCCGAGATAAAATGGAAAAGACCCCTTATGAGTTATGGAAATGAGTAAAGTCTTCCTATAAATACTTAAGAGTGTGGGGTGTCTTGCTAAAGTGGTTGTTCCAATACCAAAGAAGGTAAGGATCGGGCAAAAAACAGTAGATTGCATCTTCATTGGCTATGCACACAATAGTAATGCTTATCGATTTCTTGTTTATAATTCTAAAATTTCAGACATATACAAAAACACAATATTGAAATTAAGAAATACTTTATTCTTTGAACATGTATTTTCATACAAGTCCAAAGAGGAAGCAAGCTCCTCCAAATGAACATATGAGACTATGACAAAAATAGTCATGATGAAGAACAATAATAGGAGACTGAGGTTAGACGTAGCAAACGGGAAATGACAAAAAAATCGTATGGTCCTGATTTTTTGACCTATATAATAGAAAGTAAACCTCAAAATTATCAAGAGGCTATGAATTCCTCGGAAGGACCTCAATAGAAGGATGCTATTAAAAGTGAAATAGATTCCATAATGTAAAATCATACATGAGGGCTAGTGGATTTTCCTCCAGGAAGCAAACTACTAGACTATAAATGAATTTTTAAAAGAAAAATGAGAGCAGATGGAATTATCGAAAAGTACAAGGCCAGAGTTACAAACAAAGAGAAGGTCTTGATTACTTTGATACGTATTCTCTATTAGGTTGATACTTGCGATTGTCGCTTTGCGAAATCTTGAAGTACATCAAATGGATGTTAAAACTGTCTTTTTAAATGGAGATTTAAAAGATGAAATCTATATAGAACAACCCAAGGGGTTTTCGTCACCAAGGTAGGAAAAAAGTTTGCAAATTGGTGAAGTCATTATATAGTTTGAAACAAGCACCCAAACAATGATATGAAAAATTTGATAATGTCATGATAGAGAGTGAATTTAAAATCAATGAGTGTGACAAATGTGTTTACGTCAAAGACACTAAAGATAGTTATGCCATTTTGTATCTTTACGTTGACGATATGCTTATTGTTGGTAGTGACAATAAGATGACTGAATCCACTAAAAATATGTTAAATTCGAGATTTGACATGAAATATATGAATTTGGCTGATGTTATACTTGGAGTCAAAATCTCAAGAAGATGGGCTTGTTCTAAGTTAGTCACATAATATGGACAAAATTTTAGAAAACTTCAATAAGGATGATATTGGCTTAGCTAGAACACCGATAGATACAAGTCAAAATCTATCTAAAAACAAAGGTGAAAGTGTCTCTCAAGTAGAATACTCGAGAGTTATTGAAAGTCTAATGTATTTAATGAGTTATACAAGACCAGACATAGGCAACACAGTGTAAACTGAGTTGATACATGAGTAATCCAAGAGCTGATCACCGAAAAGGCATAATAAGAATACTTAGGTACTTAAGATATACTCGTGATTATGGACTATATTATGCCAGATATCCAACGATCATTAAAGGATACAGTGATGCGAATTGGATATCTGATATAAAAAGACTCAAAGTCCACCAGTGGATTTGTGTTCACATTGGGAGGTGCTAACATATCGTGGAGATCCTCCGAGCAAACAGTTATAGCCAGATCTAAGATGAAATCTGAGTTTATAGTTCTAGATAAATGTGATGAAGAGGTCGAGTGGTTGCGCAACTTCTTAGAAGATATTCCAAGATAGCCAAAACCCGTGCCAGCAATTTGCATATACTGTGACAGTTAATCAATAATAGGAAGGGCATAGAGTAACATGTACAATGTTAAGTCTAGATATATACGTCGTAGGCACAATACCATAAGACAACTACTCTCAACTGGAGTTATTACTATTGACTACGTAAGGTCAAAAGATAACACTACGGATCCGCTAACCAAATGGTTGAATAGAGAGTTAGTTGGAAAATCATCAAAAGGAATGAGACTTAAGCCTTTGAATGGATAAGTCAAGACAAAGTAAACCCAACCTAGTTGACTGGAGATCCCAAGACCTAGGTTCAAAGGGAGGACCTAATTGTAAAGACTTAATAAAATCACTGTGGGAGTGTTACTTCTTGTCTATTTCTATGATGTAACAGTGATGCCTGTAAGGATGAAAGATAAGTAATAGACTTTTAATGATTCTTTTGCGTTGAAAATCTAGCTAAGTAATGCGGGTTACTTGTAATTAGAAATCACCTATGTGAGAGAAAAGTGAGACTACTTCGAAGAGAATTGTGTGGGGCTCAATTCTTAAGAACTCTCACAGAACCAGACATATGTTCAAGATCAAAACGAACATAATAATGAGAACTGAATTATGTTAGGAAGAATCTGGTGTGAAGTATATCATCGTTTATATAAACTGCAAAATAGTTCAAAGACAACACGTCTACTGGTCAGCTAGTAAATTAAATATGCTTTCATAAGAGAAGGTTCAAAGGGTAATACCTACCTATCCTATGCAGACTTTAACCGTTAAACTTTATCACTAAGTCTTGAGTCTCACGGTCATTAACTATTGTGTCTCTTGGTCTCATGTGTCTACCAATTTTCATTCATGTAGGGGATTGTTGAAAAAAATAAGTAAATGACTCACTTTTGGTAAGATTTTCGATGGGACCCATTGGTCCAATTTAGAAGATCAAAGTTGATCCGCGTTCTCCGTGAGAGCATCAAAATCAGATATTTACTTGTCAAAATTGATGAATGAGAAATTGAAGCTCAAAAATGACCATTGGAAGATAGTTTATGTGGAAAAAATATGTTTGTCCCACATAAGAAAAATATGAAAGTAAGAACCACTTTAAATATTGTTGCAATTGGAAGGGTGTAATCATGTGTAACATAGAAACTCTCTCCATGTGCGCGCGCAGAGGGGTGCAAATCACGGATCCAAATAGCTTTCGAATTTTGAACTTGTGTGCGGGCATGACATGCGTAAACAAATTTCGGATCGAACGGAGCAAAAATTGTCTCGTTTGGAGTGTCCACGTTTTACAATTTTTTGCTTTCTCCAATTGAACTTTAAGTTTTCTGAAACTGCCAAAACTCCCAGAAATTGAAGCAACTTATTGCTATGGAGTTAATAGGCAGTTTTAAACTTATATAAAAAGGTCATTTTTTCCAACAGTTCCAGCACATACAAAAACACACACGAAAATAAGAGAAAAACATTCTGCAATTTTTTCTGTCTGCATTTCGATTTCTATTCAGCATCGTCATTGTGGTGATATTGTTCGGATACTAGTCAATTCGCCGGAGAAGTATCTATGGTGCTCAGATTTTACGGGTTTTACCGTTATATCTTGGAAGACAGACGCTCGGATTAGACCTCAATCACTTAAAGTGAGGGGCGAATCTGTTTTAAGGAAACTGTGTTCGCACAGGTCTTGGGTTCAAAATTAATCCATTATTTATTTATTTTGCGATTACACCTTTGCAATTTATTCTTGCAAATTTAATTATTTAGCGTTTATTCGTGTGACTCATATAATTTACAGTTTTATTATATTATTGTTCTATATATGTTTATTAAAATTAATCTACGTTAATTTCTATTTATGTTAAAAATGAAAATCTGAATTTTTTTTTTGTAATTTTGGTATGTATATGAGCAAAATCGGTATGTAAAAATACGGTATGTGGAAATACGACATATATGAAAAGGGTAAAGAAAATATGTGTAAATACGGTGAAAAATATATACGGTAGGGAGCATATACGGTATACAACATATACGGTAAGCTATAAATATGGTAAGCAACATATACGATAAACTACAAATACGGTAAGCTGCAAATATGTTAAGCTGTATATACGGTAAGCTACCTACAAATACAGTAAGCTGCTTATACTGTATATTGCATATGCAGTATGCTCAAAACCAGTATCTAAACTATATATATGGTATGTGATAATCCGATTTCATTAATACCACTATATTCCAACACTTTCATCTTCTCATCCAAACACGTACATCCCATAGCAAAATTTTACGATGAATTGTCAGGAATATGGGAGAATATATGGAGAGACCGTATACCCCACGAATTCTTTGATGCATTTCTTGAAGGTAATTCAGTTTCACATTCATCGAAATCTTCAGTTGCTAATGATTTGGCAATGGCTCATGTATTATAGGTTCAAGGTGAAAATTCTATTGTTTTTGAGTTTCTAAGGTTATTTTTGTTCAATACCCATCAGTTGAATTTTGTAATGTTGAGTTAATTGAGTTTTGATGTGCCTATAATAGTAGAAAGTAATAGTTATTAATTGGTTTCATCAATATGTATCTTTTGCGTTTTTCTAAAGAAGTTAAAATGTAGTTTCGCATTCCTAATACAAATTCGTCTTCTAGCATCTTGAGAACCTCTTGCTGCTGCTGAAAATTGCACAACCTACTTGATTGATAAAGCCATTGAACTATCATTTCAAGCTTTGTCTCTAAGGTTGAATTATGGTTAGAACTTAAAGATTGCACAACCTACTTAAGTGGGTTGTTCAAAGCTGATTGAGAACAATACAGTAATAACTAGTAAATATGTACTGCACTTGAACCATCTTCATCTTCATCTTCATGAAAAATTTAACATGTTTTCCTGTTCCAAAAATATCTTTCACTGCATGTTGAAAATAGTGACAATAAAGCAAATTGATTATAAGAAATTTACCATTTACATATATGCAATGCCTATACCGTAATTTTAGTAGTAAAATTACATTTGCTTGATTCAATTTTCAAGCCATTTCATTCTTCATGTTGCATATATAGATTATAATAATGCACGACATGACCTAATGAATAAACAAAACACACACACACACACACACACACACACACACACGAAAACATTAGATTCTAGTACACAAGAAACTTTTACTTACCTTGATCAATAAATACGGAATTTGGTAAAATTGGAGGCCTGTAAGTATAAGTGATACGTATTGATAAGGTACATGTTACTGAAGTCTTGACAATTATCTAATATGGGAATTATAAGATGTAAATACTTGTGTTTTCTGCAAAAAAAGCCCCAGCAACATGGAAGCGAAATAAAAAAATGTATATCTCAAATAATATAATCATTGTACAATAACAAAATAAGATTTCTAGATAAAACAAGAAGATAATATTACCTCGTGTTTACTCTCTTCTTTCTGGTTTTTTTGTCTTCACATTCTTTCTTCTTAAAAATATACTTCTCTACATTGGAGACTCTTCGATTCTTGGGCGGACGCCAGGAACGGACCTAGACAATTTGAGTTCGAGGGTCACAATCAAACTTTCAAATGGTGGATAAACCGTAAATGGTAATGGCAGTTCGTAGTTGACAGATTGAGAGAGAGAGAAAGATAAAGGCACAAAACTGAGTTTGGAGTTGTCGCTTGCATTATATATTTATAATGTAGGTTTCAAAACTTTGACATTAAAAAAAAGCATATTTTTTTTCCTTTCTTTTTTTTTTCCCAAAAACTGGGGGGTTAGTTGACCTTATATGACCCCCCCCCAGGTCCATCCCTGGCAGAGTTTACAAATAGAGGCTTCTCTTGTAATGAATGATATATTCAGAGTTGAGTACAATAAGAGAAGTTAACTAACACTTTAGTAAGTAGAATAATTGAAGCTCAAGTGTTAGATAAGAAACACTATGATGATTGAAATGATTTTCAAACGTTGAATCAATCAAAAGTTTTTTTTAATGTAAATGAGTTGAAAAGATAGATAAGAGAAATGATTGAGTAGTTAAGATCAATAATGTCTGACTTTAATGCTCACAAAGGTCTTTTTTGTATGCAAAATTATCTGGTATTTATAGCAGTAAAATTGTAAAAAGTTATATCTTATCAGGCGAGGCTAGTGGACGTCATCTAGCTTACCGGACTGTCAACTAACCCTTTTTTGTTCAGAAGTCAGAACATTCAATTTCTAGACCGTTGGACAAACATGCCATACTGGACGCATCCGCTAGAGTTACAGGACGCGTCCTCTAGGCTAGTTTGCGTCTGACAGTTAGAATTTTCCTTCTTTTAATATTTTAGAAAGGTGTAATCTCATGAAAGATGTTTCTAACATGATTCTCAAGATTTTTGACATTTCTTAAAGTGTATAATTATGTTCATGCCTTAAAAAAAGATTATTTATGCAAGAAATCGTGTTTATTGTGCGAAGAAACTTTTTTGAGCTTCAAATGAATTTGTCAAATACTAAAGTGGTTTACCTTTATATTTGATATCAAGGTGTCTAAGTCTAATTTCTTCATTGTTTGACTTGATGAAGTGCTTGTTGACTTATTGTGTAGCTCAACTTCTACTTTGTTCAATTTTTGCGAAAGCTCCAAAAGCGTCCTTTGTTGACGTTTGTCACAACTTTTGTAATTACTCAAATACAATTGTTAAACATAATTTGTTTATTATAATCAAAACGAGAAGTCAACCGTAGGTCAATAATTCGTACTTTCAAAGAATAACACCTCAAAGTTGATTCGTTTTTTGCTTATTTTTAATTGAAATTCGTTCATCATGTTCCATAGTAGTGCATAGTTTTCATAAAAAATGATGGCCAATTCAACAACTTTATCTAATTTCTTTTGTAACTTGTGATAACGTTGAGCCGTGTGGTCTCCTTTCCAAATATGATAAATAACTTTAACCCTTGTGTGAGATCTTTTTAAGCCCTTGTTTTGAAGGAAATTCTCAGCAAATTTTTAGAATTTCTTTTATTGTTACACAGTAAAAGTAGTCATTACTGACTAAGAAATACAAAATTACATATGTACCCTTGTGACATCTAATAAACTAATTTTAAAAGAAGGACATTTATGAAAATTCAACTAAGAGGGTCAGACTTTTATGACTGGAAGGAGCCCACTTTCAGTCCAACGATCCAATGTTTCATTAAAAATTGACGATAATTCCCTCCAAACAAAGGCTAAATCCTTTCTCCAACGTGCTAAAATGTACTTTTCTGGAACTTTCTGAATGTTTAGTTTTAGAAAACTAATAATGTATGCTTGCATAAAATCCTTTGAAACTCAAACATTCAGCAAGCACATTTAACATCATTTTTTCCTTCACCATAACAATTAGTGAAATACACACACACACACACACACACACAACTCCTTCTGAAATTCTTGAAACTTTGAATTGGTGTATACATTTTGAAATTGCTTTTCTATTTTAGAATGTGTTACACGGAATCCATGTAGCAAAAGAGTGAAAATCATCACGGCTCTCCTTTTCCACCATGCTTCTTAAAAACATTATTGTATTGCTCAACAAATTGCTTAGGCATTGTCTTTGAGTTTACATAATCATCAAAGAATGCATTCAAACTTTCACTACGTTGTATAATTGACATAACAGCTCAAAATGTGTCCTTTACAAATGCAGGAACCAATGATTTCTCTCTTTATACAAATGACCTAACATCAAGTTTTCATGAAGATTAAACTCACTAATAAACTATGCCCATTTTACTTCAAATTCTTCTTTCTTCAATGATTCATATACAACATTATGCAACACATTTTTTTTTCTTTTTTTCATATGACCTATAGCCCCTTAACCACTCTGGTTCTTTTCATTATATGCCATAGACACAGTGATGTCGATTGTTTGGAAACACAATCTCAACTGCTTTTTGAATAGCTTTATCTTGATCTGTAATTATGACACTTGATGCTCGGCTAGCCATGCATGCTTGCCAAGTACGAAACAACCAAATAAACATAGTAGGATCTTCACTTGATAGTAATCCACATCCAAATAAAATTGATTGTCCATAGTAATCATAATAGGTGCAAATGGCATGTCATACTTATTAGTCAAGTACGTTGCATCAAATGTAACCACATCACTAAATTTCTCATAAGCTGCCCTACTAATTGCATCGGCCCAAAAGAGGTTCTTGATTCGAGCATTATGAGTGAACACAAGTGGGAAATATTTTAAGCATTATCACAATTAACCATGCTCAACATTTCTAAACATAATTAAATCGACAAAGGATTAGCTCAAATCAACGGCTATTTTTCAATTTCAATTTTACTTATGTTTAATGCTTTAATCTTTCAATCCTTTACATTTTACATATGAGTCTAACACATTATTTGATTTTTAATGCATCGATTCTAAGTGGCATTTTACATGCCATTGGTAGACTTGACTCTGCTCATATATTTTTACTAGCCCACACTTGAGCCTCTTTAAACAATATTACTAAAATGGTGGTCCAATTTGCACTTCTAATCATAATTGGGCCACAAGATTTATCGCTTTGCCTCCACCCTAAAGTTTCATCTCAAGTCTCGACAATAATTCTCTACATTTAAGTGTACATTTTCTCTATACAACCCAATCCTGCGGCGTGGCAAAATTATTCTCTCTCATACACACTCACACACCATTTATGTGAATTTGTTTTTTGATGTGTATGATTATCGTTATATATGTTTTATCTTTTTGATTAGTAAATGATTAGAAGAAAATAAGGATGAAGACATTTAATTTCTATATTATTAATATTGCTGTAGATAGAAATTAGGTTTCTTGTTGCTTCGTAAATTACTAAAATTTTAGTTTTTTTTTCCTATATTTTTTCCAATGTTTATTTCTCCTCCTTTACCTAATTAAAAAAATAATGCCATTGTATGGAACTACCTTTAATATTTTTGAAGGCTTTGAGATTTTTCAATATTGGAAAAAGGCAGAGTCCTAAAAATATTATTTTTAAAAATCTTACTTTTAGTATTTTGCTCTTACTTCTAGTTTGGTTGGTTATAAATGAGGCATCCTTTCCTTTTATAGATTCACTCCGTTACATTGAACGACGAAGATTGATTTTTATTTTATGGTTCATATTTTTTTCTTTATATTATTTTTTGTAGATATGTTTTCAAAAACTTTTATTCAACTATTACAAGTTTCTTATAAATTATTAAATTGGATATTTAGTTACAAAATCCTTTTGATCTCTCTTCTTTATTCTAGAATACTCAAACAAAATTTCTCGATATTTCTAAAGCTTTCCACAAATCTTTCAAAGGGTTTCTCAAATATATAAGTCGAGTGCGTACATTGTTAGCTAATTTTAACTTTGATCCTATTGCATATTATATACCAAGACGTTCCTCACTTTTTTAGAGGCTATGAGATTTTTCGATATTGGGTAGGGGAGGGCCAGCAATTTGGTAGTGGGACATAAAATATAATTACCTAATTTGAATCTAAAACGCATGATTACATTTTTGGTTTATTTTATGTTGCTTCGTATTTGAATCATAATGTACCTTTAAAACTCTTGCTTTCAAAATTTAACGGTTACTTGAGTTCTAATTTGATTGATTAGAAATGAGGTCTCTTTGACCTTTTCTAGTTCACTTTATTAAATGAACAATGTAGATTAATTTTTATTTTATGGTTCATATTTTTTCTCTAGATAATTTTTCATATGTTTTCTAATAACTTTTATTCAACCATTGCAAGTTTCTTATATCTTGTTAAATGAAATATTCAGTTACGAATTTCCTTGATCTCTCTTCTTTCTTTTAGAATAATTTAATAAAATATAATGTTAAAGATTTAAATTATGATTAAATAATTATTATCATAAAAAAAAAAACCACAAACTATCGATTCAATTTGATTCATTTAATATTCAAAGTAACCACTTTTGAATCAAGTTGGTTTGTTTGAAAATTCACAATAATCATATGAAAAAAGGAATTAGCATTTCTTTTAACATAATTTTTTTTTAAAAATTTCACGATGACACAATTAATTCAATATTAATTGAGTATATGGGCAAAATTGATGGAGAAAACATGAGAATCACTTAATTTTAACTTGTTTACATTCATACATTTTCTTTCCCTAGTTCTTATGGTGGAGACGGATTGGATTAGAGCCTGTTGTGTTAGTATCACATTTTCGATATTATTTCATCCTACCGATTTCAACTTTTCAAAGCTCTCTCCTCCAATCCCTCTTATATTTCATTTCTAATTACCTTTGTTAGTCCTTTTTTCCCCTCCAAATGAACATATATTATATATTTGGTGCGGATTAGTATAATTATTAGCGATTTTCTAATAAAGCTTATGTCAAAACGTATTTTTGAACAATTATTTTATTATAATAGTGTCACTTACTGTATTAGATATCGAACCATAATGAAATAGATAAATATTTATAAGGAAAAATTGATAATTCCTATAATTAACATTACATTTTGAGAATGAGTATGTATATATATATATAAAACAGTTTATTTCTTTTAAATATATCCCTACAATATAGAAAATAGTGTTTTTATTTTTTATTTTTATTCTGAAAAAACGTTTTTGGAATAACACCTCTCCACGTGAGTAGCAACTTACTGATTTGTTGTCCACCAGTGGAAACATTGTGCCACTTACGCAATTCCGTCAGTCACGTCAACATTTTCATCGATTTTTTGAACGGCGGTTCAAACAGTGATGGATGGGATTACATATTACAATGTTTAGTTAATTGAGTGATTTTTAAAGTTCTACTGGCAATGTACATTTGGATTATTATCCCTAAATGGAAAAATCATAGTTCTCTTTTCATGGTATAAATCAAATGAACAATTTATTCTCCTTCTATATCATGATAAGAAATAGAACATATCGCTTAAATTATCATAATTTTGGAAACGGCGTCTTTTATCCTAAATAGAGCTTTTTAAGCAATCAGACTCACCTACTTCGTATGGTATGATTCTCTTCCTTTCTTCCTTTGTCTATCAAAATAAATCTCTAACTCAATGAGAGAGCCTTGCGGCCTTCCATAAATACAGCTACAAGAAATATTAATTATGTAAAAAAAAAAAAATTATAATCGAAATCATGAAAAAATTGAATTAATTAAATTCCTAAATATATCATTTAAGATTTATTTTATTAATAGCTTAGTTTGTCAAAAGTAAAAATGTTCAATTGGTCTAATTTTTTATGTACAAATTACATGAAGGGAGGTTTCTGAAGATTACACTTCAAAAATTTAGTTTAAGGTTTGTTTATTCAAAAATCATGTCATAATTTAATTTTTAATATTTAATAATAATATTATTAAATACTCTCTCTATCTATCTTCTATCTTCTCCATTCTCTCAATCGATCTTCTTTTAATCTCTAAATACCACAAACTGGCAAAATCAATTGGGGGCCATTGTGTACAATTCGACGGAATCGATCTTGTTTGTAGTATTTTTATCTTAGGTGGTCGATAGAGATGACTAATTAGTTGGAGTTTTGCTGTGATTTTTGTTGGTGGTTGGTAGTAGAAATTAAAATCGCTACTTCTCCCTTTATTTTGATCATAGTTTGAGTGGTAGTGATGATTGTCACATATTCATAGAGTATAATGTTAAATGTTACTAGTGACATGTCCATTGTTACAAGATATAATTTAGTTATCAAAGTTCAATATATATTTGTTATATATCACGTGTTAAGGGTCACATGTCAATGTCCACATACCACATATCAAATAGAACTGGTCATAGATTACTAATTTATGTTCATACGTCACATCTTACAGTTCACATGTCACATGTCATAGTGCATAATTCATAGATCCATATTACTAAGTTTCATATCATAGAGAACTGGTCAAGACCATCACGGGTAACAAATGTATCTTTTCAATTTTCATAACGACTCTCAGTTTATAAGTTAATAAATCTTTTCCATATCACAATTTACAAGTCAATAGATTTTTCAATTTTCATTACAACAATTCACGATCGGAACTTCAACACGATTTTGCAAATTCAAAAATCGAAAGATCCAACAACAATATAATGTTATACACAACCAACTGTGACTTTAAAATCCTTCAAATCTACTTCTAGATGATCACCAATCTCAATTTGCTACTCTAATTTAACCTCAGTTTGTGACTGTTGCCTTAAAAAATTATGATACACAGTGCCGAAAATTTCAACTTATAACCTCAATCGTCTTACGGGTTTTAATTAACCAGATTTCGATAGTAGGAATCAAAGTTATTTGCTCCAACTAGTTCATTGTAGATTCTCTTTTTGTTCGATAGTCACTGTTAAAATGGAGAGTCGTGTTTGGAATGGAAACATGTGTAACTGAATGTTTGATTTTAGGAATTAGAATCTAATTTAATATATATAATACTATATATTAAATAGATTATTTATCACCTGACCCTGGTTCTTAAAAATGAATAAAATAAACTCTACTCTTCTATTTATTACATATCGAGGCTCATCTGAAAAATGGATTACAATGGGAATAAATCTTGTAAAGCCCAATTAAAAGCTAGACATATCCAACTATCTCAGGCCTGTTTAATTCTTAATCAAGAGCAAAGGGGACAAGTGGTTAAGGTCTTCTTTTTCTGTATTGCGCTAAAAATTGGGGGAGAGGCAAACTGGGAGCCATTGCACTGGTTTCTACTCATCTTCTTCATCAAAGAAATTGGAAGGTAATATTGGAGTTTATTAGTTTTGTTGAAATCGCTTTTGATCTGATTGTTGTGAATGATTTAATTTCAGCTCAACTCCTTATTATTTATTTATTTTTCCAAAATTGTTGTTTCCTGATGGTTATCTAAGTCAACATTTCTCTTGAATTTTTGATGCGGTTGTTTATGATTTTCTCCTTGCCTGGCCGCCCCTCAAGTATAATAGGTGAAATCCAGGACCAAAATCCAGTTGGCCCACCAGACCCCAGGTGGTTCCGCCCCTGATATTGGGTACATAATGAGTGAAACTATATGTTGCTGGTAATAGACTTGTTGAGGATGTATTAACATGAATCTCAAGGCTATGAATTTGTGTTTTGCTTAATAGATTTTATTGAAGTTTTGAGTTCTTGGAGCATGGGCTTGGGGTTTTGGAATTGAAATTAAAAGTAGTTTCCTTCAATTCAAAGTGTTTTTGAAGTAATCCGATCCCAACTCCCAGTAGTTCCGTGTCATCAAATGGAATGGAAGCTTGTGTTACTTTACAACTATTTAGGTGATGCTAATATAGGTTGGGTTGACGACAACTAAAATGAAAACAAGTAATTTATTCTCTTTTACAGAGAAGACAGGATGAGAAGACGCTGAATTATTGCAGTCATCTTTTCATTTGGTAAGATCTCTAATTTTACATGATTGGCACCGTACAAACCTGAAGGTTTAATTTGATGGAGAAAATACCACAATAATTTTCCGGTAACCTCATTTTCAAGCTTGCAAGATGAAAGTCACCAAACATGCTAACTTTAGACAGCTTCCAATTTCAGGAGGTCTTCTTTTCATGATCAATTATTAGAGAAGTACGAATATCATGATAAATAGAAATAGCACCCTAAATAAATTTTAAGGGAGATCAAATAGTTGTTACCAAAATTTCTATTTAGGGGACAAAATTTATATTGGATTGTTACTTTGGAACTAAGAACAGAAGTCCAAATAAGCTTGTAAGTGCTTTTATCTATATATTTTTTTAAAGATTCTTCTCTTATTTTTTGCATGTTATTTTTTACTGTTGAGCTGTCCCTTTTAATTGCATGTAATTATTTTTAGTTTCTTGGTTGCATCTGTCTACAAAATTAGATTTTGTAGGAAAGCAAACTAGATGAGATGTCATTTTAGGCTGCAAACTTGGTGCATAAGGTGAATATTAGTTAACTACAATGCCAAGTTTTGTTATGCTTTTTGCAGCTTAAAAATTCATTTGTGGAGGAAATGCTAACTTATCCTGTGCTTTTATCAATGAAACTGAGATTTCGATCTCTCAGAGATTCCAAATTGACTCAAAATCTGTAATATTATGCAGTGAATATTCCAAGAAAGTGTCAAAGAGTGTATGGCTAAGCATCATCCAGACTTGATTATGTGTCGGAAGCAACCAGGGATAGCCATAGGAAGGCTTTGTGAGAAATGCGATGGTAAGTGCGTGATATGTGATTCCTATGTGCGTCCTTGCACCCTTGTGCGGGTATGTGATGAGTGCAATTATGGATCGTTCCAAGGACGTTGTGTTATCTGTGGAGGGGTGGGGATTTCTGATGCCTACTATTGCAAAGAATGTACTCAGCAGGAAAAAGATCGGGACGGATGTCCCAAAATCGTCAATTTGGGAAGTGCCAAAACTGATTTGTTCTATGAACGAAAGAAATATGGATTCAAGAAAAGATGATGCCTTTCAATAGGATTTTTGGGCGAGGATTAGGTCTTGTTATCGTGTTAGATCACATTCTAGTATATGTATAAACACTGAATTTTGTCAGATTCATGTGATTGAAGTTATGCTTGTGCTTGTTGAATTTCAGTTCTGTACTTGAGTGAGATATTCTTCCTAATCTTCATCGATCACCATACTGAAGTCTTATTTGAATGGGAGTCTACTTTTTCTCTATTTCGCAGTACATATTACTTTCTACTTATTTTTATGGGCTTATTGAGATAGCTCTTGCTTTTGCCTCATGTAGGAAAGTTTCTTATGGAAGTTACCTTGGATCAGCTATTCTAATGAAACAAAGCAGTCATGAAATCATTCAACTAGGTCTAAAAGCATCTTCTTTATCTCTAAAGCCATCTGACTTTTCAAAAGTCATTCCTAACAGGTCCTAGTTTCCGTTATTGAAATAGGTTCGCTTATTGTGGTTAAATAGCTCTGCTTAGGTTTGCACATTGTGATTTGAAGTGGAAATATTCATCTCTTAGGTTCCCTTATAGTGCTTTGAATTGAGAAATTGGTAGGCATATAACTGCAATTTCTCTGACTAAAAACAAATCAAACCCCGATATATTGTTTATTTCAATTTGTTTCGAACTATACAACATCAAGTACCCAACTCATGTTTCTTGACCAAATATTTTATAAGAATCCCATTTCTGTTTATTTTAAAATTCTGCGATAACTTTTACATGTTAGTCTACCAGCCAACGTGAAACATAATTCTGAAAATGAGTTCTCGAGTGTAATTTTACAGATGGCTCCTATTGCTCGGAGCAGCGGGCTTAAAATAGCAAATCCAAATAGAAGAACTCACATTGGTTTTAAGGGTAACAAGGCTTGAATTGATGACTTCCGGAGTTGATGTCATATCTACCTTCTTATGTGTAGATAGGCTCCAAACCACCAAATAAATAAATAAATAAAAATTAAGAGTAAGTTCCAAAAGATTGTAAGAAAGAACCTAGTTCAAAGTCAAGACTCTACAGTACTTCAAACTGTAAGTCCTAGGATTAGGTGCATGTTTGGCTGAGTTTAAAAGATTTACTTATAAGTGACTAGTAAGTTAAAAATTACTTTCAAAATAAACATCTATTTTTAATTGAGAAAAAACAACTTACCTAAATCTTCTTAAAAAACAAAAAGTTACTTAAAAAAGCAAATTTTCCTCTTTTTTAAGCTTAGCAAAATATGCTCAAGGTGCGGTCACCCCGTGAATATCAATAATGCCCTTCTTCTAGGAAAAGTCTGAAAATATTCTTACTAACCTTTGCCACCAGAAAGTCAGCTAAGGTACCATTGCCACAAAGTAATTCACGACTGTATTGAATAGATTAATAATATTGTTTCATCATATATTTAAAAATAAGTAAAGATATATAAAATTCGAATTGGTCTGGACCGATGGTTGAATCAATAACCCGATATTTCACTTCCTTATTCGGATCGATGTCGGAGTCAAATTTGATAACTATAGTCGAAAGTTCTGCTGGGGAAAGGGGAATGTTTTTACCCTTTTCCTTCTTTCTTCTTTATATCATATTTTTATATTCCTATTATGAGTATTTTACGATTTCTACTGGCTGCATTGGAAAATCTCCTACGACCATTATACATGCAATAATGAAACTTTTCATATTTCATTAAAGACATTATTTCTATTCGACTTTTTAAACTTTTAAATTTAATAGGATTGACCAAACGTAATAAAAATAAAAGCTTTAGAAAAGTTTTAAAATTCTTTGTCCTATTAAAAACTATTATAAATCGATCGTAAGATAATCACAATAATGAAATAAATGAGAACAAAATAAAAACATCAAAATTTATGTGGAAACTCAAGATGGGAAAAATCATAGATAGAGAAGGAAAAATTCGCTATAATCAATAGTAATTATGTTTATAATATTAAATGTTAAGCACCGATAATATGACACACCAGTTAATTGGTAAATATGTTAATGGCAAGTCTCATGAATTTAATGATTTACTAATTAATTGGTGTGTCATGTCACCAATGCTTAACTCATTAGATTATTTATCAACCTTGCTTACTAAATGATAACTTACATCAATGTGCTTAGTCATCTCATGGAACATCTGATCCTTAATCAGAAAATAACTCTTTGCCGATCACAATATACTGTAGAAATCTGCAAGTCTTTACTGATTTTACCAATTAATCCCCTTCAACCACATGGACTCCTAACATGCCTCTATAATGGTCATGTACTCTACCTCTATTATAGATAAAGTTACTGTATTTTGTAAAATAGCTTTTCAACTAATAGCATAGCCTCCAAAGATAAACACATACCTTGTAAGTGATCTCTTCTTATCAAGATCCCCTACATAATCTGAATTCACATATCTAAGGACTCTATCTGTATTTTTATCAAAATGCAAACAAGCATTAGTAGAGCCCCTCAAGTATCTGAATATTCATTACACTGCTTTTCAATGTTTCTTGTTCGGATTTGCTATGTACCTATTAACTGCACTAATTGCATGTGACAAATCTGATCTTATACAAACCACAATATACACAAGCAACCAATTGCATTGGATTAAGGAACCCGATACATATAGTCAATGTCTTCATCTGATTGAGGATACAATCCAGATGATAATTTGAAATGGACAGCCTAGGGAGTACTGACAACTTTAACATTCAGCATATTTAACTTTTGTGCCAATTAAAAGAGTAATCGACACAGAAGTTCTTATTTTTATAATTTTGACATTTACACCTCAGATCAATATATTCTTATGCAAAAGATCCTTTCAATCAATTGTCATCCATTTGTTTCGAAAATAAGCATGTACCCTATAAATAATATGATTTAGAGGGGTAAAAATGTCATTTCATTTTACTCTTATAATTTAAATTTAATAGAAATAATAAAAAATAAAAGAGTAAGTTAAAATTCCAAAAACCATCTTTCTCCAAAGAGGTGGTGGGTTGGGTGTGGGAATTTGAAAAAGAAGATGGTTTTTGAATTTTATTTGCTTCTTTTATTTTTTCCCTTTCTGTCGCTTATCATCCATTTGTTCTATTAAATAGGTGCGTGCGTGCTTCACAGATAACATTATTTAAAAGGGTAAAACGTCATCCATTTAACCATTATCATTTATTTTAAAAAATAATATTTCCCTAAAATGTGTGTAGTTAACAAGCCCCGATTTGGTCCTATTAAATTACATTTCATTTTTTTTTATCCTATTTTCAACCATACAATCTTCCATAAAATAATGGTATACGTAAATTAAAAACTTTTTTTTAACTATTCATTTTTCAAAAAATACTATTTCACTCATTTTCATTTCAAAAAATAGGGGCAAACAGGGCCAAAGCATGTGGCGTGATTATAGAATGTAGTGGTAATTATGGTTTTGTGAAAACTTCAAAAGTCAATACTAGTTGCTAATATAAAAAAAATAATAATAATAAAAAAATAAAATAAAAAAATCCAGGGAACAAAATCTTGTCAACAATTGTATGAGTTCTTCAGTTTTTATATTCATATAAAGTTATTCAACTTGTTTACTTATATAATTGACTGTACAAAAATTAAATTTATTTAGTTGTTATTATTTTACAAAAAATATACTAAATATTAGGTTTCATGTAGTTCCAACAATAATTTTTTTCTTAAACGATTGTTCTACCATTTTAATCAAACGCAAAATCCATTCATAATCTGTACAATAACAAATTTGTCAGATCGACTTGGAAAGTTCGAAGACCCACTTTGTACAAGGCCTTCTGCAAATATACACACACATTACATATTTAACTATTAAAAATAATAAAATTATGGAGGAACTTTCACCTATGTGAGATGGTCTTGAACAGCGATTTATGTCTCTTATATTCTATCCCAACCTTGAAACTTCGTTTTGCAAGAATCAAAGTGCTACAAACTCAAAAGATTATAGGACGTATAAAGGTGGTAATGGGTTGAGTCGAGCTTGCTCAGCCCTTGGACACCCAAGCTCGGCTCATGTCCAAAAATTTGACTCGATTCGACCTTCGATCGTTAACCTCTTGGGCCAAGCCGACCCATTCATGAATCTGCAAGTTGGCTCATGATTTTTGCAAGATGACCCCAATCAATTTGTGAAAAAAAGGGTGACCAGCTTGATCCATGGCTATCCCAAAACGAGTCCGAACCGTTCACGGAAAAGCCTTGTTTGCCACCCCTAATAATGTATTTGCAATTGCCCGAGGTTTGGGACCAACTTTAACAATGCTAAAAAATTGGGGAACCTCCACTATAATATTTATATTCCCAAACAGAAAATTAAAGAAAAAAGAAAAAAAGAAATCATACTCAACCATTTGAATCAAATTCTATACCTCCACTAGTCCACTGTCCTTTCCTCGTGTACCTGGTCCACCAAACACCGATATCAAATCAGGGTTCTAAAGCCGTCGCCTAGGTATGTTTATGTTGTCGGCTATGGTGTGAACAAGCAAGATGCGGGTCCCACACATCCGTGTCCTTTGGGTCCTTTTATGCCACGTGCATTGACAAGGTTGGAGGCTAAACGTGGGACATGATAGACTGCCGCGTACGCACTGGAGTTGTTTTACGGTTTTGGCCGTTGCAGATTCATGAAAAAGAATTTGGGTTTTGCTATATATAATTATATATATACAGAAATTGACACCTTGATCTATGGTCTTCTCATAATTAGGAGGTCACGTCCAATAAAAAAGTCGCGAGCCCTCCATTGTGAGGGAGCCTATACATTGGGTACACATAACAACACCGAAAGAGTTTGGTTTCGTGTTTTTATATTATCATCATTTAATTTTCATTTATTTATTCGTATTATCATTATTTCTTTGTAATTTTTGTTATTGACGTATCGTGTAATTAAATTGTTTTAAGTTGAATAAGATATTTCAAATATATGAAGAAATTAAAAAAAAATTATGAACATTCATATTACATAAGCTCAATTGAAAAATAGTTATGGTAAATAGTATTATTCCTTCATAAGTGTTGAAAGATTTGTATGATTAAGCAAACTTCGATAACGAAAAAAATATAAAGGGGCAGTTTGATGTTGATCTTTTCAGAATAGGTTTTGAGTAAACTGACTATTTTTTCCAAAATACGTGGCTTAAAAAAAAAAAAGAAAAAAAAAAGAGGGTTTACATGCAAAATTATGTTATTGGGATAATATGTATAACGTGTTTATGAAATCACTCCTTAATAAGGATATGTTGGTCATTTGGATGTGGATGGCCACATAGAAACCTTCAATTGACCGTTCTATCTTGACACGGATTGTGCTAGTTGAGTTGAAATATGGACCGTTCTTTTATTGGTCAAAGGTCGAGACTAATCCCAATTTAATATAGTGCTTGGGACTTGGGAGACTATGGAGAGACGAGTCGATTTTCATTCTTGGCTTTTGAGTTTTCAGGTCTCTTTCTCTCTACAATCTTCGTTTTCTTTCCTATTCCTCATCTGATTATTTGATCTCCCATGAGATCCTAATCATTGTATAACCCTTGAGAAAGTGCTCTGCTTCCGTGTTATTAGGCTTGTAATATTGGCTATCTGATCTATAGGATTGGTAAAGTTGTGGGTTATGGTTGCTGTGTAGATTAGGGTTATGATTTGGTAGATCCTTCTAGATTAGTGACCGAATCTTGTTTCTGATTTTGGCTCTTATCGTTGTACTCTCTTGTGAGGTCATCTTTGTACATAGTGACGAGTTAGCCTATGAGCCTCCCAGATTAGGCCTTTACGTTGACCAGAGTGAACATTTTATGGTGTTTTTACTGCTTTCTTGTGTAAACCTGAAAAGTTTTTTTTGTATCATTTCATATTTTGGATAAAAAAAAAAACCCAACATAATATTTGATTGGCAATGAGTTTGAGGAAAATTGAGTTTTAAAGAATCTGTATCAAACATAGGCAAAATTCAATATGACATAATCCGTCTGCAAGGACTATTTTGGCACAAAATGTACAAAATCAAGACTGATTTCGCATGAAGCCCTTAGGTTTGGGACTATTGTGCGAATTTCCCCAACTCAATAGAATAAAAACCTTGTCCAGCAAATATATTAATACATCTGGTCCCAGGAATTAAAGCCTCACCTCTCTTCTTCCTGGTAAGCATGACGAAAGTGAAACGCAATATGAACAAATGTGGATGTTCAAATACAAACACTACAGAGATAGTTAGAGAGAGAAATCAGTTTCCGCGTAAAGAGATGAGACTGGGAAAGACTCTGCATGAAGAAGACAGATAAAACCCTATCTTTGACACCTAAGCCATGAAATCATTCTTTTCCTTTGAAAATTCACTGATTTACAGCTTCTTTTCACACCATACACTTCTCATATAAAACCCTTAGATTTTTAGCAGCTTCTGTTAATTGAATCCCTTTTAAATGGAGGGATATGCACAATATCGTCATCACTACACCGTGAATATAGATACTGCCTCCGCCACCGCCGGCGACAGGTTCCCTCAATGGAGTATTCAAGAAACCCTGAATTTCTTGATGATTCGTGGCGAGCTCGACCAAAACTTCATGGAAACCAAACGCAACAAGCTTTTATGGGAATTGATTTCTATGAAAATGAAAGAAAAAGGTTACAATAAAAGCTCTGAGCAGTGCAAGTGCAAATGGAAAAACCTAGTCACTCGATACAAGGTATAGACACAAATATACATACAACAGCAGAAAAATAGAAGTTTTTCAGATTTTTCTTTCTCAGATAAATTTGTTAACTCTCAAATTAATTTCTGGTATTTTAATTCTCAGTTTGCCCCCTTTTCTTAATAATTTAAATCTATTAATGTTTTATTTTCATGTAATGGGATTTAAATATTAAATGCACATATATCAAAACCCTAAATCACCTCTTAGGTGGAAGCTTAAGCTAGAGAGGACAAACTTATGAGAGAATGCTTTAGAAGTGTTTATAAACAGTTTTAAATTAAGAATAGATAGAATAGAACGATGAATAAGTGAGTAGTATTTATAAATCCTTTGAAATATATATACAAAAAGTGACTTGAGTTTTTGTAAACCGTTTATAAACATGAGACAAACACTCTATAAATATGTGTCTAATACTCACCTCGCTTGCATGTTTGAATCTTTTTTTTTTTTTTTATTAAATCAAATTTGCAGAACATGCATAATTTTAGTATAGATAGATGGCTTGAAGTTTGGATCTCTAATACTAAATTGAATTGCAGCGTACGTCTAAAGGGTAATTATTTAAATTATGTTCTAAAAATTTAGGGATATGCAACCATGGAAGCAGAAGATATGAGACAACAGTTTCCGTTTTACAATGAACTTCATGCTATATTTGTTGCAAGGATGCAAAGGATGGTAAGTTTTGAGGCAGAAGACGGGTCAAATTCAAAGAAGAAAGCAGTCCAAGAAATTTCTTCAGATGAAGAAAACAATAGCGATGGGGCAAAGAAGAAGAGAAAGATTAAAGGCAATGCAAATCCAAGTGGTTCTTCAAGTAGTACTGGGAAATTGAATATAACTAATATAAAAGAAATATTGGAGAATTTCATGAAGCAACAAATACAAATGGAGAATCAGTGGATTAAAGCCTACGAGGAAAGAGAAGAAGAGAGAAGGATAAAGGAGATGGAGTGGAGACAAACAATGGAAGATTTGGAAAACGAGAGAATAATGATGGACAGTAGATGGAGAGAGATAGAAGAACAAAGGAGGATTAGAGAGGAGACAAGAGCTACAAAGATGGATTTTCTTATTACAACTATCCTAAACAAGCTAACAAGAGAAGACTTGTAGTGCACATTTGGTATCAGTAAGTGTTACACAAAATTGGAAGACAGTATGACGAACAAAATTTCAGGTTTTTTCTTTTTATTTTTTATTTTTAATATTGCCGACGATATAATGAACAAAATTTCAAATTCTGCATGCAAGAGGGGAAAAGACTTTAAAGAGGTTTGGCTTGGAACTCTAATTTTGAAATATTGACTAGTACTCCAATTTCATGTTTTATTGAAATAATTTCTAGTTTTGCTGTCCCATTTTTTTTATTATGATTTAGAACTTTAGGTTTACATAGCAGATAGTGAAACTGTTATCATTTATTAGCTGGTATGGGGGTGGCTTACAAGTTCCAAGCATTCCTAAACACGTCGGTCTTAAAAAATAGCAAGCATATTTTAGCCAAGAGGCAGAAAATAAGTACCATGGTTCATACTATTTGGCTTATTTTTTATTATGATTTAGAGCTTTAGGTTTCGTAAGCAGATAATGCAATTGTTGTCACTTACTAGCATGTTTTCCAAACATTGCTGACATGTTGGTCTTATTTCTTAATAATAGCAAGCTTATTGTTTAGATTTGTGGTCCATCTTAATAAGGTCAACTTTATTAAAAGGAATGATCCAAAATCTATTTAAGTTGGTCAATATTTCGGTATTTAACCGATGTGAGATATATTCCTTTAACATGCCCCCACAAGATGGTGGCTCTTTTTGAGCAGATTAATCTTGAAATTCGTGTACTCATTTTTGAGACTTAACCGGATCGAATAGCTCGTTAGAGCTTATTAGGCTTTGATATTATGTTAAGATTTGAGATCCATATTAATAAGGTCAACCTTATTAAGAGGAGTGACTCAAGATCTATTTAAGTTGACCAATATTTTGGTATTTAACCGATTTGAAATTTATTCCCTTAACACTTATTTTAGCCAAAAGGTAGAAAACAAGCTCTCAAACATAAGTACCATGGTATGATTTGACTGAAATTATTAGTAACTTATAATTTTCAGTGAAATTCAAACGCTAATCTCAACCACATATTCGTTACTACTACTTTTTTTTATTATCCATTCACTTCATAGGATTTGTTGTTATTCCTCCTTCTAAGTTACTAATTAATTTTACCCAAATACAGGCAAATTGTATAAAAAAAATTAGTTATTCAAAAATCATTAAACAACATGGAGTAATTTGTCATATTGATTTCGCTTATAAGTAAGTAGCTTGCCAAAGAGCCACCCCATACATGTAGAGAGAGAGAGAGAGAGAGAGAGAGAGAGAGAGAGAGAGTTTTCCCTTTTATTGATGTTTTATATTGTTGATATGAAGTCTAATGTCGCGTAATACAAGTACAACTTTGTTCGATTAAGTTGCTTGAATGCAACAGCCGAAGAGTCAGAAAAAATGTTTGAGATGATTTCAACAGGCTTTTGGATAAGTAGATTTTAGTATTTTACTTCTGAGATGACCAAGTTGTTCATTGAGCCATTCTATGTCATGTTAAGATTTGCATTTATTGCTCTCGAATTTGATACTTCGGTCTTTCCTTTCGATTCTTATTCATTGAATTGGACGGTTGTCAAAATTTTTCGAAACATGCGAGTCACATTTTCATCATAATCCTACTGTCCCCCAAGTTTTTTCATAATTTTTTATTGGTGAATAAGTACATTTCTCACGTTCGTATCACATGTGCTAGCATGCATTCCCAAGGATGAAAATAGCTTTCCTCCATAGGGAGGAAATCTTTGGAGTTCGAGCTTGTGCCGAGGTAATACCGTTGATGATGGTATTAGGTCTTCACTTAGTTAAGAGGACCCGACTAATTCGTTGAGCAATTTTGTTTGGTGTACATTATGGTTGACAATTTTTTTTTTAATATTTTGAGATGTAGTACATTATTTTCCATTGATTTTAACAACACTTAAAATAATTAATGACATTGATTTTTATACATCACACAATGTCAACCATGATATACATAATGAATATACAAGTAGAATAATTCTTCTTTGAGATACTTTGTCGTGTTGACATTTGCTTTCATACTTTGTTAACTATGTTGTAGGCTTCATCAAGTGTTGTACGAGGGGCTAAACCCCTTGGACAACCCCTTGGTTGTCACTGAAGAACAACCTTTGTACGAGAACGGTCATATAATAGTATGTACTGTGGGAGTTGGAATTGTTGCCTCAAATTAAAAAAGAAAGGAAACCAGAAGGGCATCAATTGCAAATAGGAAATAAATATTATTTCTTAGTTTGTGAAATTTATACGTGCCTTTCGTTCTTTTTTGAAACAAGGATGCCATATATTATTGTAAGTGCTTGTTTGATGAAACTTTGTTACAACTTTATTTATTTTTCAATTGGTTCAACTGCATTTTTAATCACATATTTCATGAAACACGTAATTTTTATCAATTTTTTAAACTACATATTATATCAAATTTTATCAAAATTTACTTTATAAAAACTTTGTCAAACAACCCTTAACATTGGTGATCAAAATTGATTGAGATTCCGAAGTCAGACACGCCTTGGGCAGCTAAAATGAAGAAGAAAAACAAGTCAAATTTTAGTATGTGTATACTATAAATTGACGTGGTTTATTTTTCTCCGAAACTTGATTTGAGAAGAAAACTGTAAATTTAGCATTCAGATTTTTCTTGTTCTTTTGTAAGTAGAAATTGGTGGATGAGGTAAATTTTCAGTTATTTTTTCTACAATGCTTGAAGGATTTGGTGGGTGAAAATTCGATACGATTTTACATTTTTTCATACACTATTAAAAAACATGGCTTTAGGCACGGATTTTTCGTTCCTGAAACCTTAATATCCGTTATTATTACGCTTTACCAACGAAATATTTGTAACCACAAATATGTTGCTAATTTGAGGGTCGCTAATAGTTATCAACGAATCCTGTCGTAGGTAAAGAGTAAACATTTTACCAACGAAATTGTCGTTAGTAAAAATCTTAATCAATACCAACCGGCTTCTCGTTGGTGATTGTCTATCATTACAATTGGTAAAAATCAGTGTTATAAATAGTCGCATAGGTATGAGACATGGTAAAATAAAAAAAAAATAAATAAATTTATTATTGTTATTATTATTTATTTAATAATTCTAATTTTTTTTTAACTTTTAGCCAACCAAATTAAAGGCCAAAATATTGTTTAACCACTTATTGAACCACAAACTAATTTATAAAGGACAACTCCAAAGATTTTGTTGTGAACTTTCGATGTGGGATAAGTGAATTACTTTTACCAACGGAATATTCGTAGGTGAAAGATTCAAATATTAAACGATTATATGAGGCACGGAATATTTGTTGGTAAAGAGATATCATCGTTACCAACGGAAAATTCGTTTTTGATTATCGTAGTTGAAAGTGAATTACTTTTACCAACGGATAATCCGTTTCTACTTACCAACGAATTGAATCCGTTGGTAATATTCGGTACATCACCTTCAGATGTTCCGTAGGTGAAAAATACAAAAGTTAAACGGTTACATGAGTCATGGAATATCCGTTGGTAAAGAGATATCATCGTTACCAACGAAAAATCCATTGCTGATTATCATAGCTGAATGCGAATAACTTTTACCAACGGATAATCCGTTTCTAATTACCAACGGATTGAATCCGTTTGTAATTTTCTGTAAATGAAAAGCTATTTTTTAGTAGTGATATGGTGGAAAACTTTAAAATCCTAAATTTTATCTATCTTTTTATTTTTTTCTATCTCATTATTTTTCTTCAACATTAAAGAAAATTGACCTCAATTTCCAACTATAAATTCCCTTTCATTGTGCTCTTGCATGTACATTGTGTGTATAATAGAGTTGAAGAATCTGCAATCTTCTATGGTTATTAGCATATTAATACACTTGAATATGCTTCATAATTTAGCAACAGATGCAAACAAATTAATGCATACCCAGGACATTTGAAAGCTGATTTGTGATTACTTCAACTTAACAAAGGCCCACACATCGTCATCAAAGGTGACGAAACAGAGGCACTTTAGCCAAAGTGGATGCGTTTCAACTGAAATGAAGACACCTTTTGTTGCAAGCTACTCAGAGATGCAACCACCGCTTCATCCGAAGTGCAATGTAAAGCCCGAAGCTTACAATGTCGAGACGGATATCTCCTAGCCAATGAAGAGCATCTCTTGCAACCACATTTTCCCAAAGATCTTCTGCACAAAAGATCTAGTGAAGGTGATTGATGTGAATTCTTGCAGCAACATAATGTTAAGATTGTCAGTCTCTTGCATTGGTGCACAGACATAGACCACAAGATGGTTACTTTTTAGACAACATTAAATGACACAAATCTTAGGATACTTGACCTGACGTTTGAGAGGCGATGCCTCAACCGTAAGGATGAAGCAACATACTTCATTTAACGATTGCCACTTCATCCAAATAATTATAAAAACTCACAACCTACATCCATTGCAGGAAATAACTTTGAATACCAAAGATTGTAAGATCACACTGTCTCATTTCCTCATACATCTATATATGTCATTGATCTCCAAACGCATAAGTGGCTCATGTTTAAAGCATGTTCCACACCTACTTCATTGACTGACTTGACCATCAGAGTGTTCGAGGTCGCCTCCCCCACTATTGGAGTAGGCCACTTGTAACTAAAGATTTGTCCAAGTATATAGGAACAAGCTTGTGTGGACGTGAGTGGAGCTGTGCTTTGTTGTCCACGTCAACGGTACAAATAACGAGGTCAACAATAATGGTACAGATCATAAGACTTTATGACACGTTTGACTATTCTAAGAAGTTTCTTCCTTGAAATGTTTCTTTCGATCTAGTAGCTAGTTTGTGCTTTTTTGATGGATCATGGTAAGTAATAAAGTGAAATTCTTAAGTCCAAATATCGTTACCACAAATACTAATATTATTATCAATTTTTGTTCCAACATCGTTTCAATCTAAATTGATGTATTAACCAATTAACAAATCAAAGGTTTATGTTTTAACTAAGTCATAGTAACCTAAACTAAATTAATCTAACCAACCTAATTTGTGGAGAACTATTGGGATTAAGTAGTTGGGAATTTCGATTTCACTTAGGTCAATTTAACATTCATTCCATTCAAATTTATTCAATCCCTTTTCATAAGTGCCAACAATCAAATTAACCTATTGTAGCTAGTCATCTCTCTCGAATAACACTAATCCTGTTCATGTATTCACACACATAAGAACACTTTAACCTACAGGGATTCTATATAGATTGCATTGCTATAATTATCTCTTATAATACATATGTTATTTATTGTATGAGCAAGAATCATATATGACCCCTCGATCTCAATACTATCCCTAAATCAACCAATTGGTAATCAAACAATTGAAGCATTAAACACACAATAAATAATAAACACATAATCAACTTGCATGAAATCTTTAGAATGAAATAAATATTAAACCTAAATTATACCGTTTCAATCATAATTGCTAAATTAAATAACAAAAGAATGAAAAACATCACTTGATTCTATACAATGAATAAAGAATTTAATCCAAGCAATTGTTGTTCTTTGGCATCCAAATTCCAACAATGATATTCAAGTCTTCATTGATTGGTTGTATAGCTCACAGTCAAGTGTGCTCTTCAATCTTCAAATTCCAAATTTAGATACAAATCTTGAGGATTCAATGTATTTGGATATATAATTATGTCTCAAGATTGTATTTCTAGACTATCCTTATTTTGGAGTGAAAGATTCCTATTTATAGACTTAATTTAGGTCTAAAATGGAGTCTATGAGGATAGAGAAGCACCATTTGAGTTCAAGTAGGATATCTTGAATTGTTGAAATTTAAATTTTCCTTGTGTGATTGGGTCTTTGTTTCATATTTTAATTCATATTGAGTCCTTAAATTTTACAACTAAGGTCCTTCAACTTTCAAATGTAACTTCTTGACCCCAATGTCCAAACTATGTTCAACTGTACTCCTTTTTTATTAGTTATTGGTCATTTTCATCCGTTTTCGTCCAATCCTGAGTTTTCTCCCAAAATAATCAAAAAACATATAAAGTTTAGTATCTAATTTATAAAATTACTCTCAAAAGTCATGTTTTGACGATCAAGGTAAGTGTAATATTTACACTTGTAAATGCTTATATGTGAAGATTTTTATAACCGAGATGAGATTTATGTAGGTATTCAGATTTTATGCAAGTTGTATGATGCAACAAACAGTATTTGTTTTTTATGGTCAAGATAAGTGTAATATGTACACTTATTAGTGCTCATATATGAAGATTTTTGTAATCCAGATTAGATTTATGCACGTATTCAAATTTTAGACAAGTTCTATGACACGCCCTGCCCCCGTCCCATGTGATGTGCACCGATAATAGATATCAATTCGAAGTCGGATCCACTATCAAGACTACTACAAAGACAATATGTCACTTTTTATAAATCTTTTTTTTAATACAGAATTTCGACATTATCTCCCATGTAAACAGGACTAACCAACCTATGATCAATTACACACAAATCTCAAATTATAACACAATACAATGGAGATAAGCCAAAATCTCAACTTTTACCAAGAAAATAACATGAAATGTATATATAGATACAAAATATATAGTGAGACCCCTAACTACTTACAAGTGATGCAAAATCACATCTAAATATAAATATACGTCCAAAAACATTGACTACATGCTCTATGAAGTGAGTGATACTAACAAATTCTACCGTGTGATTCTGATTCCAAAATCAAAGATTCAACTCCAAAAGATGCATAGATACTCAACTGTTGCCTGATAAAAAAAACATAGAAAAATATATGAGTAGATAACTCAGTGAGTGAGAAGTTAAAAATAAATATACTTTTTCATTTATACATTTTTATCGAAAATCAAGCTCATATCATTTAATAATTCACAAGATAATATCATATAATTATAGCAAAAAAAGTGAGACATTCACATAACGTTGTAAAATATCATCTCAATTCATAATATGAACATAAGCCAGTAATCATACTATAATCTCATCACATCAAATATATTGGAAAATCCACCAAAAATATACACTATGACCGAAATCTTTAATTCGCCCCTCGAACTAAGAACTTTCGACATGGACCTTTAGCCCCCTACATGAACTAAAGACTGTCTTATGACCTCTAGTAATCAATTCTAGAATAGGGTCAATGCCCCTCAGTGAACTACATGTACACGGTTGAGACCCCTTCATCAACAGTCCAAAACCCCTCAGTGTAATATAGAATACAGTCAAGACCCTTCAGTGAACTAGAAGAAATATATAGTCATGAGTACTTTTTTGGTAGATCTCAATATCACATTTGTCTCGCATTCCAATTCACAAATAATCCATATCCAAACTTTAAATTCTGCACATATCATAGTGAAAGAACCTTTCCATATTAATCATGTAATTGAACAAATAATTCACATAATCGTACGTAATATAATAGAATAAGTACCTTATTAATATTTAAAAATATATAAATTTTTCCACTCACAGAACTTCATACGTAAAATCAACTCGAATGATAAACTGTCTCGATATCTGTATTGCTACCTGAAATATGATATAATTTTTAAGTTAACAATTAACTATTTTAAGTAATTTCAATAATTATATAGGCTATACCAAAACTTAATCCTTCCACGTTTAAGCGATTTCTAGAGCTTCATTAATCACTTAAACTATTTTTTCTTCCATTTAACTCAACTACAAATCTTATTATCCTTAATTCAACAATTCCCTATCAATAAAATTGAATTTAAACTAAGCATTTGACAACCCTAACTTTTTACTTATCTTTACTTTGAAGAATTCGAGCCTAATAGTAGAATAACTTATTTTCTAACATGTTGGAGAAGTTTTTCTATTTTTTTCTTTCTTCTTCTTTTCTTCTTCTCCTTTCTTTTTTCTTTTCCCTTTTTCTCTTTGCTTCGGCTTCTCTCGGTTGTGGTTGTTCGTGTGTGTAAGAAATGGATTTGGATAGATTTGTTGTGTAATAGATTTGTTTGAGTTTGGCGGATATACATATTACTAGTCGGTGAACGTGTGCTGCACGAATGTTGTATTTATTGTGTTTTTATTAGTGTAGAAATTGTAGATGCTAAAGGAAAAAAAAAGTTGAAGATTTATTACATTATTCAAGAGGCTTGGGCATCGCTAATGCCCTATCCAACAAAGTGATCATTTCAAAAGATGATATTATTGCTTAAAGAAACTCACCAAAAAATAAAATTGAAGACATCATGTGTATGTAGAACATGACAGTTCATGATAATAGAAACATCTATTATGACTTGTGAAATGAATCATATGTTATGACTTGTTATATCTGTAATTAGAAACAACACTATCAACTAAATTTATAGCTGGGAAGGAATTCTATTCTTTTACAGTTGATTTGATGCTCTTTCAGTTATAAACTCAACACTTTCTAATAGGACCTTGGAATCAATAGAAAATAAAATAAAATTGTGCTAATGAAATTGAGCAAGTTAGTTCACAGGTCAATGGAGTTGCATATAGTAGCAGAGGTGAGAGCATATTAATTTAACCAGAGTCTAAAACCAAATTCAATTATGATCTGCATTTGATTTCCTATGAATAACTATATGTACAACACTTTTAAACATTTGATCCAAGAATATCTTTGTGTTCAGAGAGAGAGAGACTGAAAGAAATGAATTATCACCTTAGGCTCTTCACAACAGACATTGTTGTAATACCTCTTCTATAGCTTCGTCTGTAGCTGCGGAAGTAACTAATCTCCTCTGCATAGCTTCCTGTACCATGACAATATAACTAATCATGTCCAATTGTTCAAGAATAGATTTAGTTGTAAACAAAATATACCTTCCCAAACAATGCAAGGCCTGAAAAGAGCGTATCTAGTGGAATACTTCCTTCAGTACCATTTCTCAAGGTTTATCCTTCAATTTAACAAAAAAAGGTTTTTTTCTAACTCAAACTTTATCGATTTTTTTGTGTTAACTACGATCTCTGGATGAATTAGGTTGCTTAATGCAAAATGGACGATAGAAAGGGGAAAACAAAAATCTACACCACATCGAGATGGAAATCATTCACAAACATGAGATTTCCATCAACAATTTCTTTTAAGAGAAAATTGGGAAGAAGTCAAGTGAAAAAAACATAGTACTGCACTAGAAACTATTAAACCAAGCCACGCATCTAGAGCATATTGTTAGGCAAAGAGATCTAAATTACAAATTGATTTAGTATGGCTATTTCAAGAGTTTGTTGAGCTACCTGTGGATCAATGTCACTACTCTTTTCTGCGTCATTTACTAAAACAGTGTGTATATAATGTACTATTTTCTTCCTAGGTTGAAGAGAACAAAGTGGAAAGAATAAAAAGGCACAAGGGAGCAAATGTGAAATTGCTGCAAGAGACTATAAAAAAACAACAAGTTGAACTTGCAACTCAAAAGGAAAACTACACAAATGATACATACAATATCTCTATTGATAAGGTACCCAAATATCGTTCCTAGGAAAACCCAAGAAATTATTAGCAAGTCCCTTGCGAGGAAGTGAATTGCAACCAAAAATAGCAAAAATCTCACTAAGATAAGAAACCACAAATAAATCTCACTAAGATACATCTTTTAATTCAAATGAATCATCATAAATGAAAAACTATTAAGAAAATCTACAATCATGAAAATATCAAAATTCCCTACTTGTATATAATTAGCATCTATCATTGGTTCAATCTCTTCTTCCTCAACCATCCCATTCTAGTCAGAATTGGCAGCTACTACACTCTCCATTATGTGGAGAGTGCACTTTGAAGGGAAGTCTTGAATTGAATAATTCATCTGAGCATTTTCCTTTCCAATTTCTCGAAATTTTTGAACCTCTGCAAATATAAATAAACCCATTTATTTAAAGAAATGCATCCCATGAAACACGAAGATAATAAACAATTTTGTGAAATAGGCAAGGAACTTTGCTGATCTACATAAGATGAACAGAATAAAAGCTACAAGAACAATACATTTTGTCACTCCTGCAAAAGTTACATGTGGGGTGAACAATTTAGAACCATTTAGCTGAGTTTGAACAACTACACATTTTGTTCAAAGCAAAATTTAAGGAAATATTGATGCCAGCAAGTGGAATACTAAAGTGATTTGTCCTTCCACTTGAAATGTATAGACAAAGAACATCAATACTGAACCTATATTCACATCGTAGAGTCCTGTGTTAAATTAAACATAAAGGAAAAGTAGAAGCTTATACAAGATTCTGGTTGCAAAAAAAAAAAAATCCCTCAAAACGTTGTTTTCAACTAACTATTAGGAGAGAACATTACAACCACACGGGAAAGTTTGATCTTACAAACGTACCAAGAACAACTTCATGGAATTCTTCTTCCAAATAAACAAGTCCAAAAACCAGAGAATAAAACCAACCTAATGGAACACTTGATCTTTATCATTTTTTTTTATAGGTAGATCTTTATTACTTACATAAACAAAACCTAAAAAATAATATAACGAGACTAGGATAAACATTAACCACAGTACAATAGCAATGATACAACCTATTTCTGTTCAGTATAGTCATTCGGAAGCCCATCAACAAACTACTAATTGTACTGCGCTTTTTGACAATTTTACTGACCAAAACTCGTGTGTTCCCTCTTCATCTTTTATTATTTTTCCATTGACCGAAGATGAAGTTATTAAACAATCAAAGAATAGACACAACCATATATATGCTATTAAAATAGGAAATAAGACTAAAAGTGACATTAACCAATTAAAACATATACATTATATTAACAGATAAATCTTAACGATTAAAAAAAATCACCTATGTAGTTAAATCTGCAGTAGAGAACTCCTTCCATAGTCCTGAAATCAAGTTAAAAAGTAATTTGTAAACGAAAAATTTTAAGATTTATTAATTTCTTTTTCTTTCCAATTCAATGGAGATGTTGAATGAAAAGAAATGGGGAAAATCTTAAATGACGTTGGTATAGTTGACGACAAAGAATTGTGACTCTTGTCTAGAAAGAACAGTGCCAAAGGTTAGAGTGGAAATTATAGTTGATATCAATTCCAACAACAGCATTTGCTAAGTTAGATAGAAAACCTTCCATGATATGTTGGCCCAATGTGTCTTGATTCTCCACATTAGGATCAACAACCTGTAAGGTAAAATTGCAATTTGCAATTAACGAAAAATCCAAGATAGAAGAAATGTGAAAATACACACAATTACCACGATATCAATTAATACACTACCATATTTGCCTAATACTCTAATACAATACAACTTGATTTAAGCTAAAACCTAACCCATCTGTGTAAAAAAAGTTCAAGTTTGGTCATCTTTGCCTAACACCATTATGCATTTGGAATAAGATGGACCGATTTGGGGGTCAGTAAAGAGATTGCACCATGCATGATTATCCGAGTATATTACCGAGTATAATCCTCTTCTACAATAAGCCAGATCTTGGCAATGAAAGATGCTACATGTGCATCTACTACAATTTGTCTAGCATTGTAATTTAAATAGGGAAAAGTATGAGTATTGAAGGTACTGAGGAAGCAAGAAACTCAGTAAAACATTCCACCAAGACTCCATTAAATTTAAAGCAAAATGAACAGTTTACTACGCATCAAAATTAAAATATCACTAATTGTACAAAAATTACTGTTTTCAAAGAATTTACCATTAGAATGCACGAGGAGAAAGATGAACTAAACAAACCTAAGCGGCATATGTTCTTTAGAATGGGCTCTTTTCTGCATTTAGCTCACAAAGAAACAAATAAGTTACCATACAAAAGTTGAGCATCACATGTGGCTAATTATTTTTAATAATATCATAATCAACATGTTGTAACTTAAATTAATTCTGACACTTTCAGATATTTGAAATTCTTCAATTCACAAAAAATTTCTCAAAATTTGAACAAAAAGTCAATCACACCGAACTAATATGATACATAAAACATATCATATGGAAATGCCCAAAAAAAAAAAGCAAGTTTTTAATGCTCCAAAAATAGATAGAGATCGATTCCTAGTCAAAACGAAATTGAACAACAGAGAATTCGAAATTGAACAACCTTAGTCCGCCATGCTTGACAATAATCACGCAATTTCAACAAATTTAAATAATAATAATAAAAGAATAGAAACCTAAATTAATCAGTTGAATCCACTCCGATGTAATTTGACTGATCGGAGGGAAATTGGAAAAGTGATTCCGCGTTCAGAGTCCAGAGCTTTTTATATTCAATTTTTTTTAATCAATTTCTCCATCTACATTTCAAGCATTATGCTTGAGGTCACGAAATTTCTACCAGCAATTTCATATTTTTACTTTTAAAAAAAAAATTGTTCGAGGAAAAAAAATGTGTGCGGAGTTGCTCCGCACAAAGTGTGGTGTGGTATGGAGCAGTGCGCAACCTGAAGAGAAGTTCCTTGTTAGTCAAGCTAAGGATAAACGAACCATTTATGCTATGGATCTAACCATATGTTTTATGTCATTGCTTCCAAGCCCTTTAGCGTTCCACCACATCGAGTTAACATCTGATACACTTGATCATCTTTGATGGACCTTCACTTCTATCCTTGAATCCATGTTTTGTTTTTCTGTTGGGTCGAGATTAACCGGAGCAGGTGTTGTGTCTTAGTGTCATGTCTTGTTGTCATATTGGAAGTGTACATGAAGCAGTGTTTAGGAATGTTTCTCCTCATACATGGTTAAATTAATGTTAATATGGTGAATTTGTTTATTTTGGAATACCGAGCATTTAGTCTTGCTAATTTTATGGTTGGTTCATGTTTATTGTTTTATAAATGTGATATAACTTTTTTTTTTCATTGGTACTTTCATATGCAAGCATTCTATTGTAGATGCTAGCTTTAAAAAAAAAAAAAAAACACTCTCCGCGCTGTGCGGAGAGTTTTCTCCAACCCTCCGCACTGTGCGGAGAACTCTCCCCATGTGCGGAGACTTTTCTCCAACCCTCCGCACTGTGCGGAGAACTCTCCCCATGTGCGGAGACTCCGTACACAGTCTCCCTATGTGTGGAGAAAGTAGAGACTTCGCACAATGTGCAACCTTTTTTTTTTTTGCGCTAGAAATCATGCAACTTAATATTTGTCTATAATAATTGAAATTTGCCTTCTACAATTTTTTAGTTTGTTATTTTATTAGCTTAAAAAGATGCATTAAAGTGAAAGATTACTATTATGATATGATATAAAATTACAATATTCAATTTTCTTTATTTTTTTATACAGTAATTTAGAATTTCAATATAAAATAAATAAATAAATAAACTCTCTACGTTGTGTGAAAAGTTTTCTCCAACTCTCCGCACTAGGCAAAGAGTTTTCTCAACTCTCCTCATGTGCGAAGACTCCGCACACTCCGCAGAAAATGTGCAGAGTCTCCACACTTGTAGTGTGCGAAGACTCCGCACATTTTGTGTTGGGACTCTGCACAAAATGTGCAACTTTTTTTTTTTTTTTTTTTTTTTTTTTTTTTTTTATTTTCAAATGTGCAGAGTCTCCACACTTGTAGTGTGCGAAGACTCCGCACATTTTGTGTTGGGACTCTGCACAAGTTGCAATTTTTTTTTTTTTTTTTTTTTTTTTTTGGCATTAGTAATCTCTGCACAGTGCGGAGTAGAACTTTTTGTTTTCCTCCATTGATTGTTTATTAGTTTTTTTTCTTTTTTCTTTTTCCTCTTTAATATTATTAATCTAACTTGCCACGGCGTCACACTAAACTACATCCTGCACACACTCAAATAACTGACTCCAATAGACTCGGTGAGGCATTCTTACTCATTTTGTCTTCCTTTTTTTCTGCTTTTTTATTTTCACTTCACGCAAAGTACAACATAGCTTAGAAATATCATCTGAGGAAATATGATTAACCTATGCATTATTTGAAGAGAATTTGTAATAGTTAAAAAACAAAGACAGTTCAAGACACCAAAAGATGACAAGGTGAAATTCTGTCCTAAAGCCACAACTTAAAGTTCATTTCTAGTAAAAGAAGGATTCCTGAATTTCTTTGCAACTCATACTCCAATCAACAATTTATAACTACGATAACAAGATGATATCAAAAACCCCTATCTCAATTAGCAATTTTCTATAGAAGAAGACATGAAATAAATAAATGAATGGAAGACAGAATCATTTACCACTGGTGAATGCACAAGTCACGCCCACCATTAAAGTAACAGAAGCGGTGAACAATCCCAGCAAACAATAATTTACTAATACTTCTGGTAATAGTAATAAAGGGACACAAAACTGCCATTACAACAAAAAATTAACAAATAAAACCAATCAAATCCATAAATCAAAAACTCACTTCGAATATTTGAAACAATTTGCAAAAGAAATAATATTCATACCAATAAAGGGCAATAATTAGAAAAATATTTGAGGGTATAAATATGAAAACATGCACCAGATCATACCCACATGAAGGAGTGTCGACCCAAATCGCAGAAGTATGAAGATAGTAGGTGTAGTGGTTGATTGATTTTCCTGATGGTTTTCTTTCGCCTCCATCAAGAGAGAAACTAAGGGTTGAGGACAATTACACCCTCAATACAGTAAGAAAGAGAGTGGAAGCAAGGTTATGGCGTTAGAGATGGTGAAGTTGTGTATGAAAATGGAGAAATACGTGCAAGGATGGTTGCGTGAAGTGAAAAGGGAGGGGGAAAAAAAGTCGTACAGTAGAATGGTATTTTGTTTGACTTTTCTTTTAGTTAGTTAAAGTATTACATTCTACGATGCAACAAACGGTATTTGTTTTTTATGATACCACTAGCAATAAGTGGCAATGGAATAATTTTTTATGTGGTATAAGGATTAATTGTATCAGTATTTCTAAACAGATTGAAGAAAAAGAATTCACGTTGTCTACATCTAATTTTATCGAGGATGATTTTGTTGGATGAGTTAGGGTTGGGCCGAATTATTGAAGAATCAAGAAACTAACTTTTAATTCTTTTAATCTTTTAAGTTTTAAAATATTTTTTATATCTATTTAATAGTGCTCTAAAATGCACGTCTAGACGATGCCTTGATACGTTGTGGAACTTGGCTTGACGCCTAACGCTCCTAGGCACACATTATTATAATTTTTTTAGTTTAAAATTCAAGTGTTGATTTCTTCACCTCGTTTGTTCTAAACTCAAAGCAACTGCTTGAAATCTTGAACAAAAGAAAACTCCTAAAAATTCCCATTTTTTTACTATATAATATTTACATTTGAAACTTGCCTTTTTATTGGAAACTTTAAAAAATGTATAAAATTCCTATAAATTTGTTTTAGATGTTAGGTAGATATTATTTTTAATTATTAAATAATTTTATGATTGATTAAAAATTAAAATAATATTAAAATAATAAACGCCTTTTAACGCTTTTTTATTCTTATGTCTCATCTAAGTTCGCGTAGCTCATAACTTGGTCTCTATACATTGCTACGCATTACGCCTAGAACATTGCCATTTATCTTTTGTTTATTCTAAGCTATAGGTAAGATTGAACTTTATTCCACCTTAGTAGACTTTCCAGATGGACTCTTCTAGTTTATAGATGGCTTAGAAACGGATTGATACTCTGAGCATATATTGGGTACCAAATATGCAATTTATCAAAATTTAATTCTTGATAATGGAATATTTTGTTGGATTAATATTTTTATGTTGTGCATCTTTCTATATTCTATGACATAAAACTTCATCCACGTCACAAATGAATCCAACTTTTATAATTTAGAAGAGAATTGTGACTCGAAGATTATACCCTCACCATACACATCTCTGATGAATTCAGTTACACCATAGATCGCAAATCACATATGTTTAAGGAAAAATATTATATTAATTATTAAACATAAATAGACTACGATAACCTTCCTACACAGTAGAAATGTCATACTAAATCACACATTTTCCCAATATGTAGTACATGAAGGGCTTCCAATTCCGTTTTATGGTTCTCTAATTCTCCTCATCGATACAATTCAATCATGTGTTCAATTGCAACAACATTTTTGTTTTTTAATTTGAAGTCAAGCTCTAATTGACATAGCTTCGACCATTCTAACAAGAGGAATTAATCAGTCACATTAGATTCTTAGTCCTGCAATTGTTGTTAACTGATGGATTATATTTTGGATAAGACTTTTTTATCCTGGCATGTTAAAGACAAACAAGATCATCAAATATATGTGGCAAGAATTATTTAGAGCAATTTCTTGGCTATGTTAGCCATAGACATAAATGGTCAATCTTTTAGGAGTTTAGACGAGAGGGTGAAAATAAGATTGTAATTAATCTATAAATGTTAGGCACAAATCGATCATATTATTGACACAAGATACCGAAGTTTGTCTTCTCATATCTCAAATGAATGTCAGGCACTTTGGAGTCACACTCTCAACATCAAAACATGACAAATATTTAATTGCAGAAATGGACTACTTGCTTATAAAAATGCAAGATTGCAATATTTTTCAAAGACGCTACATTGAACTTCAATAATACTTTATGTAAACTAGAATTATTTATTTATTATTATTATTTTTTTTGGTTAAGAACATATGTTTGTGGCATGTTGAAGATAATCGGTATCACCAATATTATGATAGTCATGGAAATGATTTTTTAAATCACGTCGTAGGGTTTTAGATCCCAGAGAGAGTGTATGCAGTCACATTCCATAATAACTGGTCACTTTTATGATTACTTATTCACATTTTTTATTCTTACTAGAATTCAAAATCTCTCAAAACCCTTAATTTTATTTTGCCTGATTTCCTCTACTTTGTGGGCCGTATGCTATATTCTTTCTGTAAAAAATTGTTGGGCTCCAATTTGTCATAAAATCCATATAAAAATTTGGTTTCTTTACGTAGTGTTTGAATATACTGCCTTTTTCGGTAGTCTTTGAGTTTATAGTGAAAGTTTGGTTCAACTTGATGCAAAATAAATTTTCTACTCTTTACAAAAAGGTAATCATTTCAACTATTAAAATTACTTTTTGAAAATTAAGTTTAACAAACTAAAGCTTCAAAACAAAGTATTTTCAAAAAAACTCAAACATGCGCTAGTTGAAACTTTTTCTCCTTGCTCATACCGACTGGGAATTGAATTTGTTACAACATTTATTAGATGATACACAATGTAATGTTTTAGATAGTAAGTTTGAAATATATATAATTTAATTAGTCAATTATGAAATAAAATAGTTACTATCATTTAAAATAAGTTACTTTTTTTTTAAATAAAAGAAAAAAAGAGAGTATTATATCTAAAAATATAAGAAAATAAAAAGGGAAAATTACCTAGAAACCTAGGTTTAAAGACTAGTTTTCAAGAATAAAGGAGATTAACTTTCATTTCAAAAGTCGGGTGGTAATTAAAAATTATTTAATGAATTAATAAAGATTTATTAATAAAAAGCGTTTATGTACCCTAGCCACCCACGCGCCCACGCTAATTAGTCTTTTTTCTCTCCTCTACCTTCTCCATCAGCTTCTCTTCCTCTCTAGTTACCATCACCGGATTTCGCCACAGCAACGCTCGCATGAACGATTGTTGGTAGTAGTTCCGGTGAATGGATCCACCGAGGGAATTTTCCATCGAAAGCACCGCTGTCTGCAATTCGTAGCTCAACTTCTTCGAATTTTCAGATCTACGATCCGGAATCACCACTCCATTTTCAGGTACTCCGTATTCACAATTGTTTGATCTTTTCTCCACCGTTTGGTCATTTGAACACACGTTAATCCCTGTATCATCTTCATCCCTCATCCCAAAAAAGTAACACTAGCCCCATTTCTACAATCATCTTCTTCTACCTTGGACCCCCTGCTATGATTGATTACACTTTGTCTATGTATGGTGTTTTGGAGCTTTCCAGTTACTTTGTTCTGTTGGTTGTAAAAAATTTCTATTTTCCTAATTTTGTTTCTGAATGTATTAGTACTGATAGTGGAGCATAAGTCAAGGAGTTAAAGTCTCAAAAATTCCTTATTTGAATGGATTTGTTGAGGACGTTTAAGGCCGAAAATGGAGATATTGACTATCGATGTAAAGCCAGGTTGCGGACCTCGTGTTTGTAATTGATGATAAGCCACATAATATTTTTTATCCCAGCGAACATCATTGAGAGCCCGAGTTAAGAGCTATTGGTTTCCCAAGAAGGTATGCCAATCACCAAGGAGCTGGGGAACTGAGGTGATTTGAAGCTCATGTTTGAAGTCAAGTTCTCTATGAGACCCGAGCAATCTAAGCGTGCTTTAGGAGGTTGATGATACAATTTTTGTAGACCCGACTGTTGTAGTTTTATTTTTATTTTTTTTCGCGTCTTTTGACTACTTACTTCTTTTGCATTCTTGTTTATGTTCATGTGAAAATTCCCTTGTTAGATATCTGATTGTAAGCAGCAAAAGGGACGATTGAATTATCCATTGAGCAAATAGGAAAAAAAAGTTTCTTTTTCCCATTTTTGTTTCTGAATGTGTTAGTACTGATAGTGACACAAAAATTTGGGAGTAGAGTTGTGGTACATTGGTGGTTAAGGTAATTAATGATAGTCAAAGGCCAGAATAATAAAAGAGTTGCTCCGCAACATTTTGCTGTGATGGTTGCTGGACAACCAAAATTGTGGACAAAAATGAAATATGTGTTCTTATGTAGTCAATATGGTCATGTTCAATCTGAGAGAGTTTATTGTGTCAAGAGGACATATTTAAAATCTGCTAGCCCATTTATGGTCGTGAATTTGAGTTGAAGGTGGTAGTGGTGGTGCATTGGAGGTGATGGTGGGGTGACCAGTGGTGAATTGTAGAGCTAGTTTGAGGAGTGTGCAAATTTCTTTGTGGTGACCTTACCAAATTTGTACTTACTGTGACCATTTTGTGTTAGTTGTGACCAATTGTGACTTGATTAGATACCATCACAGTTAAGGTTGTGACCATTCCGTGTTAATTGTGACTGGTTGTGACCACTTTGTGTTAATTGTGACCGATTATGACCTGATCACCGTTAAGATTGACTTGGCCACAAATAGTCACATTGAAGACAAATTTGGTTACAAGCAGTCACATTAAAGTTATATTTGGTCACAATTAGTCACATCTTGTGATTATGCCTCTTTCTGAGCCATTAGGTGTAGCTGGACAGGTGCAAATGATGGAATAATGGGTTAGAGGTGGTGGTGTTGTGTTGGTGGTGGTGGTAGGGGAGTGGTGGTATCAATGGTGGTGTTGGTGGTCGTGACTATTTATATATTAACGTGAGTCTCTATGATAAGTATATTTTAATATATAAAAAAAGAACACATTTCTTATTATTATTATTATTATTATTATTATTATTATTATTATTATTATTATTATTATTTAAATATTGATGTTCGAACTACAATTTTTGTAAGATTTGTGTTTTTTGGATTATAATAAAGGAGATATTTTGAGTGCGTGGTTAATTTGGAAATAAGAGAATGTTGAGTGCATTAAAATGAGGAAAGAAAAATATTGAAATAAGTCGTTACAAATCACAAATTTTATAGGTCACAATTTCTTTATCGGTCATAAATTATCAAATTAATAGGCAGTGTGTTACTTTTGAGTCACAAGTCGTAAATTTTACAGGTCACAACTTATTTTACGATTACAAATTATCAAATTAATTGGTTACAAGTTATTTTTCGATCACAAATTATCAAATTATTTGACCACAGCTTAATAAATTGCGAGTCACAATTTCACATTTTTCAGGTGACATCATTTATTGATCATGGTTATCAATTTAATCAGTCACAAATTATCAAATTATTCATATTGGACACTCTTTACCCCATTTAACCTATTCCCCGATCCCACCCCAACCAAAATGTCGCACCACCAAGCTGAAAATAAGCAAACCACCAACAACAAAATTATCACCACTATCACTAACACTGCAACGTTAAACAACTCTCACCACCATTTCCTTCATCACAATCACGTCAACTCCATTTTACCTACCAGATAAATCTATTGACAACAAAACTTGGGGTGCCTACAGGCTACAGTGCTTGATGCAAAAATTATACCAAGCACACGACCAAATGCTCTCAAAAGCTGTTCACGGTGGGTTCAACTTTCAAGCTAGCTACTGTTCTGCACTTCTAGCATAGGGATGCAATTTAGCAAGGTTAACAACGTTTTTAAAATCTAGGAACTTGATTTCTTTTACAACTTTATAAAACCAGAGCCGAAATTTCTTTTACGACATTACAAAATCAGGCCGACGAGGTGGCAACTATAGCGTCGCGATGCGGCTGTAGCGCGCGGCTCCTTGCACACAGAGCTGCTGCTGCAGCGACTACTGTAGCTCGTAGAGACCGATGCACAGCGTAATAGCTGCAGTGACTTCGCCCATGAGGCTCCACAACGTCTTCCAGCAACTCTTCCTCTTCCAGCGGTGATTTATCGATGGTGTTTTCCACATGTAAGAGAGAGAATGAGATGAGAGAGAAGATAGAAATGAAATAAGTAATTACAATTTCAAAGTGATATTTGGTAAGGTAGAGCGGGATGGGCCGATGGGGATGGGTAGGTAGATTATTTTAATTTTATATTACTTATTAATATTAAAAATTTGACTTAACACCTGAATTATGAAATAATTTAACAAGATTGTGCGTTTTGAAATGTGATTCTTAAATTGTGGCAGTTGTGTTGTTTTCCCAAATAAAAAATTACTTGAAACCAACATTTTTTTTTTATTGCCAAGTCATACACTCTTATGTTGACTAAATGTCAAGATTCTTTATTTAGACCTATCAAAAAGTGAGATCTTTTATCTACTTAACTACACATTTTCCTCTATAACAACCCAAATCTAGGGGCCATTTTCTATGTCATTAGTGTTGATGGTGACCATGTGATATTGCACATTATTATCGAGTTTAAAATACATTTTATTAGAGGGTTGAACTATATATACATTTTCAAATTTGGATAGTGTGACGAATTTGCAACTTATTATCAAGCCACCATTATAAAGAAAAATGTGCAAGTGAGATATTACATAATGAAAGAAGTAAGAAAGGTACATGATATTTGTATTAGCATGTTTGGGAAATATTTATAAGCAATTTGAATAATAAATAAATAGAAATAAATGGTGAATAATATTAGTGTATCCCTGGGGATATTTGGAGACCCTACATTACTCCAAAACACTCTTTCATAATGTGGTTGGCTACACAATCAAAACTTCTTACGAAGGATAAGTTGATGTACCTTAAAATTGATAGAATATGTGTCTTTTGTGATTCAAACCTAGAAGATGGGAAATATTTATTTTTCCAATGTCTCATCACTTCAAATATCTGGGGTCATATTAAAGATTGGTTGGGAATTAAAAGGTTTATGACGACAATACTTAGTGCATTAAAGTTGATGAAGAAAGAAGCTCGAGGCACATCTTGGCAAGCTAAAGGCAAGATAATTGCACTTGCTTGCACGGTCTACCAAATTTGGATGGCGAGGAATAGGATGATTTTTGATGATCTTAAACCATGTGTTCATAGCATTGTGAGACGAATTAAAACATATGTATACAAAGTTATGTTTTCTTTGTATACTGATGTTTTTGTTCATTTTGAGTCTCTAGCATTGAGTTTATAGATTTTTATTGGTTGTATGTATTTTGTGTTTGTTTTGCTCGGGAAGCTTGATGTATATGTATACGTATTTGATCCTTGATTGCTCGGGTATGCCTGTGTTCTTGTAAATGATTTTTTTATTAATAGATTTTACATTTACCTATCAAGGAAAAAAAATGACTTAATGTATCTGTATTTATAAGCGTAAGCTAAACATAAGCTAGGTATTGTTTAGTCTTATACTGTCTAATAACTTTTTTATTAGCACGTTTGGCTAAGCTTTAAGGGTAACCAGCCTTTAAGATTAGTCAAACATGCTCTATTTTCAAAATTATTTAGATTCCTATAATTGCTATTTGTTAAGACTTGGGGGTTCCATCTTAAAAGGTCAACCTCGTTAAGAGGAGTTGTCCAAACCCTTATAAATTGGTCTATATTTTCATCTTTATTTGATGTGGGATTATATTCCTTAACAGACTCCTGCAAGATGGTGGCTCTTTTTTTGAACAGACCAATCTTGAAATTCGTATGCTCATTTATTGAGTTTTAATCGGATCGAATCGCTCGTTGGAGTTTAATAGGCTTTGATACCATGAAGAATTCAATAAACTAAAAAAGAACACAAAGAATTACGTGATTCGACGCCAGTGTAGCAACCTACATCTACGGGAGAAGAGATAGCTTGTATATTATTCATTTATGTTTGGAGCTTACAATGAAACATATATAATCGCATTACATCAAGGTTGCCTTATTAAGGATGAGGCAATCAAGGAAAGAGAATAACAAATTATGGAAATCTTCCAAAACGTGATTGTGCCATAATATTCTCCAATATTAGCAAATCCTTCAAATATCATCAAATATCTCTCTTCTCCAACACTACCCCTCAAGTTAGTGCGAAAACATTGATGGAGCCCAACTTGGACAATATCTCATGAAATCTAGCAGTGGACAAGCCTTTGGTGAAAATGTCAGCTAATTGTTCACTACTATGAACGAAGGGAGTACAAATAACCTTAGCTTGGACTCGTTCTCCTATAAAATGACAATCAACTTTAATGTGTTTTGTTCGTTCATGAAAAACTAAATTTTATCTCATTGTAGTCAACTCCATAAGTTTGAGTAAAACCCTCGGAAACAAGACGTGCTTTATGTCATTCAATAGATCCATCACCTCGAAACTTCGTTTTATAAATCCAACGACATCCTACTGCCTTCTTTCTTGGAGGGAGTTTCACAATCGACCAAGTGTTGTTATCATCAAGGGCTTGTAAGTCTTTTTGTATTGTTTGTTTCCAAATAGGACTAGAATTTGCTTGTCCAAAGTTATTCGGCTCTTGAGTTGAAGCTAGCAAAGTTAGAAACGCTGAATGAGATGCAGAAATATTGGAGTATGATAGATGAGCATGTATAGGATGATTTACGGCTTCGTAAGTAACAAAGTCCTATAATTTTCTAGAGCCTTGGATATTCTATTTGACCTTTTAGGAACCTCTTCTGGAGCATCTGGTATATGTTCTAGTGACAAAAAACATCCGGTGTCCCTACTGTTTCCATCTTGTTCAGTTCTTTCTATATCTCCATTCTGTACCATAGTTTCATTTCGGTTAGGGCTTGCAATGTTGAAAGAAGATGTCCATATAGTGGGAAGCGAAAGCAGATCATTCAAACTCTCCCTCTGAGGTATATTCTTATTCAAACTTTGCACTGTAAAATAAGGTTCATTCTCAAAAAACTGCACATCCCGTGATACAAATAGCTTCTGAGATTGAGGATCACAGCGTACATATCCTTTTTTTGTCGAACAATATTCAAAGAAGACGCATCGAATGGAACGAGGATCAAGTTTATCGTGATGCAGAGCGTGGTGGTGCACATAACAAACACAACCAAATACTCAAAGGTGAGACACGTCAGGTTTTCTCCCTTTCAAGACTTCCAATGGTGACTGAAAATGGATAACACGACTTGGGAGCTTATTTATCAAGTAAACTGCTGTTAGAACTCCATGCGACCAAATTTTTTTCGAAATATTCATTTGAAGCATGAAAGCTCTCGTAGTCTCCAAAATATGTCTATTTTTTCTTTCGACTACTCCATTTTGTTGGGGTGTACCAATACAACTAGTCTGATGAATAATGCCCTTATCGCGAAGGAAGGCAGGAAGGGAACCCATTCCAAGTTTAGTTCCATTGTCCGAACAAAAAACTTTGATTTTACTATCAAATTGAGTGGCCACCATGCTATGAAAATCCTTAAAAATAGGGTAGACTTCATTCTTAGATTTTAATAAATAAATCCAAGTAGCACGAGAATAATCATCAATAAACAGCACAAAATCTTTAAAACCATCATATGAATCAATTCGACATGGGCCCCATAAATCAGAATGAATTAAATCAAAAGGTTTAACAGACATAGATGGCGAATTATTAAATGGTAAACGAACTTGTTTGGAAAACTGACAAATGTCACAAACATGTGTTTCAAAAGACATAAATGGAAACAAAAAAGATAAAACACGACCAGAAGGATGTCGAAATCTTTGATGCACAATATGATTTTTTAGCATAGCACTATTAAGAGAAGTGGCACCGAATGGTTTCAACAGAAAAGTCTAGGAGAAAAGATAACATTGCAATTTAAGGAGTTAGTTATTTTTCAAACGGAAAGAAGTTGAGTTGGAAATGAAGGAATCACAAGTACATCCGAACTAGGAACACCAGGAAAAATTTAATTTTTTTAGATCCACAAACAAGAACTGATGTACCTACCATTAGCAATTGAAACAACATGTTTAAATGATTTTTTTGAGAAATCTCTCAAAGATGCTACATCATTTGCCATATGATCTGTAGCACCCGAATCAATAATCCAAGTATTCAAATGTTTAGATTTACACGAAGAGAAATAAGCTTCAAGGTTATCGGAGACATGAGTGCTAGAAGGAGTTTAATCTTTTGGAGTAGAAGGACCAGGATGACTGAGTTGTTGTAGAATTTGGGCCAATTGATTCATTGAAATTGTAGTATCAGCAACAGCAGCACCTTCCCTTTTTTCTCCTTTCATAGTAGATGGCTTAAGATGAGGATGAAGTTCCCAACAACGATCCTTAGAGTGTCCTAGCTTCTGATAATGGATCACGTTTGGGAGCTTCTCGTCTTTTCTTGTTCTAAATTTTTTTCCATTTTTCATCTCTTTTAACGGTAAAAGGAGAAGACTCGGGTATATTCTTTAATTCTGAATTCATTGCCTTGTTTTTGAGTTTCTTCTCCTTGCAAAGTTGCACACACACTCGAAAAGGATGGAAGCGTAGGACTCATAAGGATATGACTCCAAAGATTCTCATACTCTGGTCTCAAACTACTCAACAAAGAAAAGATCTTATCTTTTTCAGCCCTTTTTAGTAAGATTTTTGCATCGATCGTATGTGGACGATCCATACTCAATTTGTTCCACATCTTCTTAAGATTACCAAGGTGTTCAATGAGTGACTTATCTCCTTACTCAGCAGCAGTAATTTCCCATTTCAATTCAAATATTCTAACAGCATTATTTTGATTTCCATAAAGTTCCTCAACACTATTATTGTTAGAAATTGTCATAAACGTGCCAATAATTCAAGGAAATGATCAATTCTTTTATTTTAATATAATAATAATAATAATAATAATAATAATAATAATAATAATAATAATAATAATAATAATAATAATAATAATAGAATTTTGATTTTCCTTGTAACAATAGATGTCATAAAATATTATTAACGTATTGTATGGAAAAATGAAATATTTCTAACTTAGGCAGCCGAAATTTGGAGGTTTGGTTAGTTAAAAAAAATTATATGATTATCAGATTATACAAAAATTCATACAATGAAGTTTTAACAGTTCGTAATTTTTATTTATTTTTTTAATATGTTTCCCATCTCATTATTTTTCTTTGAACAAGGATCGTGCAAGCAAATTAAAGGGAATTGACCGTAATTCCCGACAATTATCACATGGGTTGGAGAATTGATGTTAAAAAAAGGTGAAAGATTGAAAGACGAGAAGAGCACTATGAAGCAGCCAAGTAAAAGGATGATAAGTAGCCTTTTAGAGTTTTGTAGGGTTTGGGATGTGAGCACTATACCATAGCCAAAAAGCAAAAAGTACTGAATCTTGTAGCTCTAATTCTGCATCTCATAGTACAAATGAATTGTCACTCAAAGGAAACAAAAGTACAAGAACATCCCCATCCCATCCTCCTTACTCCCAGGGTGATTTTCCCCATGAACTTGGCATGTCTCTGTGAGTATCATTTATGTTTTCCTTTCCAATAATTCAGCATAACATCTAATCTAATTATGACTCGTAAGGTCCCATATGTATGTAATATTCCCTATTTTTATTCGAAATAATTTTATTGACAACTTTAAACTAGCTATAAAAATAATAATTTAAGATTAACAGTGAAGTTTTGCATTGGTAATAATTTAAAACAGCCTACTCAGATATTTTAGCTTTATTAAAACAAGTTGGATGTGGTATGTGTTGGTTTATACCCTGCAACGGAAATATGGTAGCTCACAATCTTGCGACTTATATTATACATCATTGGATTGATTGTATTCCGTTATTTATTGCTCCTTTTGTGTGAAATGATATTCGAATAAAATGATTTTATTTTTTTCTAAAAAATTGATTTAACGGATTTTTTGTTGTTACCACAAATATTTTAAAAACTTAAGCCCTTGTTTAGACTCTATTTTAATGAAGTTTTGAGAAAAATGTATTGTAGAATAGTAATTTTTTGGAGAGTGTGGTTAAAAAAAAAAAGAAGAAGAAGAAGAAGCTTTTGATTTACATATAATATTATTCTAATGAAAAAATTGTGGTTCAAAAGAAGAAGAAAAAAATATATTAAAATTAAAATAGAGCCCAAATAGAGGCTAAATGTTAGTTAAAGAGACCTAAATTAGTTAACAATAGGAAATTAATTTAAGATTACAAAGTCACCAACTTCAATGAGGACTGTCCGACTTAAACGGTAAACCGAAGGACCACTGATAAATGCGACCAATATCAATAGTTGGTGTTAGAATCTTCGATCATAATATTATCCGTAGTAACCAGTGAACTTTTCTGTCAATTATTTGTTCCATTAATTAATATTATATTTTGAAAAACTCCTTTAAAACTAAAACTTAGTTCAAGAAAACTTTATCGGAAATTATATAGCCTAAAATCGTTGATAATACTTGAGGAGGTGCGTTAGTGATCACCAATAATATGATTGTTATTAATTCTATTGGAATTTTGACCTGTATATTGTCTTCTCTAAGGATCTTCAATGATAGTACCATCAACTATCTTTTTGGTAGTGTTTACTTTATTATTATATAATTCTTGAAAGTGTCTCAGCAATTTGTCTAAAGTATCCACATTGGTTGAGTCGCTTCTAATTTTATTTGGCGTGATTTGTGGTACTTAATAACTTTTCTGTCTATATGGGCAATTAAAGAAATAATTACTTTCATTTATTCTTTCTTTTTAAATATATTTATGAAATTATGAACCAATGAAACTATATAGCCTATATTATTTCGTAAATATTTTTTTTTCCTTTTATGATATTCACTTTTATTTTAAAAGAAAAGACATGAAATTGATCGAATAAGAGGGCTTCCCTATGCTCATGTCAGACTTGCATAAACATATGAATAGATTCTAATTTTTTTCTATTATGTCAAGTAAGATTACAAGTTGATTACGATAAGTAGTCTTAAGAGTACTTTAATTAAAAATAAATAAATTTATATTATGATCAAGTTATATGTCTGATTACCTATTGTAAACATTGTGGTTGAACCATTAAGTGTTAGCACCAAAATAATAATAACAACAACAACAACAATAACAACAACAACAACAACAACAACAACAACAATAATAATAATAAAATACAACAACAAAAACACTAATTTTCATACACACTAATAAGTTGAAATAATTAATCAACTTACAGATAAGTAGAGCAAAAATAAGTAGAAATTGGTGCTTCGATTTTTTACCAACATAAAAGTTCAAGTTCCTTGTAAAACTTGTGCATGCATACGAGTGCCCGACAGGGTTTTGTGCATATTAAAGTCACTTTGACTCAGGCAATTAATACTACGTGCCATCTATTCCTGTCAATTATTGAAAGAACCTAAAGAAACTTTCTCTGGACAAAATTTGAATGACATTTGAAATATGTTTGGTTTTATAAATTAAGAATATACTCGCCAGTATTATAGCAAAAAGAATTAAAAGTTTTATCAATTGTTTAAACAAATCATACATATCAACTAGATCATGGTTTTAATATTGGTCCTCTCAAAATTTTGGCATGTGTGTTTTATTATTTAGCAATAATTGAAATAACTAGGGAGGAATAAGTTTAGGCATTCTCTTATTCAGTTTTCGATTAGAGATGGTTTAAAGGATGCTACACGATAGATAATCTCCAGTTTGTGGAGTGCTAATCCTGCGAGTTGTTGACTAACAATAGGAACTCAATTAAGTATCGAGTATGTTATGTGAAGTATATATATCTTGCTTAATTTTTTTCTTATTTGTCATATTGAAGTCTCCATACTGTATAAAATCTTACATTTCTTTTTTAATCACTTGTCAATCTTTTGGGTTTATAGAATTTTAAATTATCAATAATTGGTACATAAACAAATGTTATTGTTTAACATGTT
>NW_019247682.1:0-1407 GCF_002742605.1 Olea europaea var. sylvestris | reverse complement strand
TAGTATCATATTTCAAAATAAATTACCTCCTAAACTATGGAATCTCAAAATACCTCACTGAATAGGAAATGATTCTACTTTCAATTGTTTATGTGATTCTAGAGCAAGTATAAATTTGATGCCTTTTTTCCATTTACATTATGTTTGGAAGAGTTCAGTGACACAACTATCTCCCTTCAACTAATAAATAGATCATTAAAGTGGGCAAGTTTATTTTTTCAGTAGATTTTGTTGTCTAGACACTAAAGAACCATGGGATTCATCACTACTAATCTTGGGCCAATCTTTCCTATCAACAAGTCTGGCTATCGGAACTGACCTTAAGGGTGGATGATGAGCAAGAAAAGTTCAAAATCTATACAACTTCGAGAAACCATCCCATGAAGATAATAGCCAAAAGGTTACGGAAGAAGGAACAAAGGAACATTTAAAGTGCCAACATTAAAAGAGAGTTGGTAAAACAATTGGAAACTTGAAGGATGAAAAATGAGCTCTTCAAGCATGGGTAATCAAAAAAGGGATTGCCAATGCTGAACATTCTATTTTGAACTGTCATGATTAATTCCTCCACAAAATCTAACCGAATACTTTAAATTGGATGCTTATTGAGAGGTAACCCAATATCTTATCTTTTTATTTATTACGATTTATGTATTTGCATTGCATGTAGTTATTAGGTTACATTAATTTTATACATATTTTTATTTAATTAAAAGGGTCATCATGTCTATTTTAAGCCTACAACAAGAAAAAAATATCTTAAATAAAAAATAGTGGAAAACAATTTGAAACATTTTTAAAGGCTCTAGGTGATAAAAAAAGTGGTGTATGATACACACTACATTATATATTTTAAATTATTTCTTGACTCTTACATTTGTTTTCTTTGACAGAGCTATCAAACGGGAAGAAATTTAACAAACTGAAACATGAAATAGAATAATCCAAAAAGTTTACTTCCATTATCAGAACAAAATTCGGGAAATATCTTCTACTTTTCTTTCCCTGTCCCTTTATGTTGCTAAATTATACTTTAAGACATTGAGGACAATGCTTACATTAAGTTTGGGGGTAGAAAAAAAATTTATTTTTTAGTTTTATTATTTATGTATGATTGTGTGCTTATTTCTTTATTATATAAAAAATTTAAAAAATATTCAAAAATATTTTCTTATTTATTATGTGCTTGTGTAGGTTAGATATCCAATCGATAATGATAAATATATTTGAAATTATTTGTTGATTTTTGAGCTATAGATATGATACATGCTAAATTAATTGATTCTTATCCAGGTAAAGTTTGACATTATTTACGCACATAAATTAAGTTTAGCATTATAAATTAATGAATTGATTCATATACTTAATGAAGTGGTTGAACTTAGATGCTAAATTAAAAAAAAAAAA
>NW_019247681.1:0-1407 GCF_002742605.1 Olea europaea var. sylvestris | reverse complement strand
GCACACATTGCTCTTCTATTCTTATACCTACTCTTTTACCTTATTGAACTATACCACATCTAAAAGCTCAAGCTATTAAAGAATAAAATGTTCATCTACATTTTGTCTGCAACGACTTTAGCTTTGTGTTTTGTCCAAACTGTAGCTGATCAAAAAACATCTCGTGATATTAAAGATGGAGGGATACTATAGATGGCTGCAAATCCGTTCTTTCACTGGAGAAGCTTGTTGCGGAAGTGACGAGTAAAATATTTGAAAGGTTTCTTATTAATAGAGTTGGATGGAAGACATCCTCACTCATTATTAGCAGTTGGCAGAAACTCTTTTAATTTGATACAGCAAATGGCATCAAAAACCGAAGAAGAGATTTCTTTAGATGATCTGTTTGACCTCACCATGAAAAAGAAGTGGAACAAAGTTGAGACGGCTTACAAGCAATATCCCTCCACTTGCAGAGCCAAGCTCACGAAATCAGAAGAGACGGCTTTACATCTAGCCATCTCTAGTTACCACTCTAAATTACAGAAATCTGATTTTGAAAAACAGATTGAGGAAATGATCAAATCCATACCTGAAAAAGACGCATTCGAGATATTATCAATGAAGAATGATCAAGGAGACACTCCTCTCCATCTCGCAGCAGCAGTTGGATGGCTAAGTATCTGCGAGTGCATAGCTTTAAGGGATCGTGAACTCATTAGCACTCGCAATTTAAAGGAGGAGACCCAATTGTTTGTAGCGGCTTATCATGGAAAGTTGGATTGTTTTCTTACCCTTCATCATCTCTACAGCAAAAAGTCATTTCAAGAAACAGATCAGCAAAAGCAAGGACAAGAAACACATGAAACACTTTGTAGAAGGGAAGATGGTAATACAATTTTACACACTGCTATTTCCGGAGAACATTTCAGTAAGAATTATTCTTTACAACTTTCTTCAGATTCAAACATTCATAGGCAGGTTTGATTCACTGGATTATACAGAAGTGAATAAGACTTGGGAAGATACACGTGCATCAAAGCTTGTAGAAGCTGTGTCCAATACAGTATATCAAACATGCCTCGTGTATTTATCTATATGAGAAAGGGGCAAAATTACATATACTTTTTTCTTGCAACAGGATTGGCTTACCAGATAATCAGCCACTACCCAAAGCTGATCAACTCTGTTAATGTGGAGGGTGAATCTCCTCTCCATGTTCTTGCCAGAAAGCCTAATGTGTTCAGAAGCATCACTCATTTTCGATTCCCTGACTCTATTATCTACCGCTGTGAGAAATCTTCTAACCAACACAATATCATATAGTTGCAATAAGATTCTCATGATTATGACTAGCTTATCATTTAGAGTTATTTGCATATTTATGCACTGTAGTAAATGATTAATTTGCTCACATCAGCCTAATTA
>NW_019247680.1:0-1407 GCF_002742605.1 Olea europaea var. sylvestris | reverse complement strand
TTAACAAGTGAAACTGTCTGGTTTTGTGGGGTTTGCACTTTCTTGTCTAAGATTTTCATTGGCTCTACTATATAAGTCAAATTCTCCTTCAACTGAATTGGCTGAGACTCCAAAACATGCGAAGGATCAGCAATGTACTTGCGAAGCATGGAAACATGAAAAACATCATGGATCCGAGATAATTCATTAGGCAGATCTAATCGATATGCAACTGGACCAATCCGCTCAGTAATCTCATAGGGTCCAATATATCGTGGACTCAACTTTCCTCTCTTGCCAAATCTCAACACCCCTTTCCAAGGAGATAATTTAAGAAAAACTTTATCTCCTACTGCAAATTTAAGGTCTTTCTTGCGCTTATCCGCATAACTTTTCTGTCTATCCTGAGCTGCTTTCAACTTTTCTTTAATCAATTTCACATTTTCAGATGTCATTAGAACCAATTCCGGGCCTTTTAACTTCCTCTTACCATCTTCATCCCAACAAACTGGTGTCCTGCACTTCCGACCATATAAAGCTTCAAAAGGAGCCATTTCTATACTAGAGTGGTAGCTGTTATTGTAAGCAAACTCCATCAATGACAAATGAGTATCCCAGTTACCCTTCAGCTCTAAAACACAAGCCCTCAACATATCCTCAAGAGTCTGTATGGTCCTCTCTGACTGGCCATCTGTCTGAGGATGAAAAGCTGTACTAAAATGTAGTTTAGTACCCATGGCTTCCTGCAAACTGGGCCAAAATTTAGATATAAAATGAGGGTCTCTATCTGACACAATAGATAAGGGAGTACCATAAGAGCTCACTATTTCATCCACATACAACTTTGCCAACTTATTTAAAGTATAAGTGGCTTTGATCGGCAAGAACTTGGCAGTTTTGGTCAAACGATCTACAATCACCCAAACTCCATCATGACCATTTTGAGTACGAGGAAGACCAAATTAAAGTCTATAGTAATGTGTTCCCATTTCCATTCTGGGATAGGCAATGACTGTAAAAGTCCTGCTGTTTTCTGACGAACTGGCTTTACTTGCTGACATATAAGACATTTGGATACAAAATATGCTATCTCTCTCTTCATACCAAGCCACCAATAATGATCTTTCAATGTATGATATATTTTAATACTGCCTGGATGCATAGCATAAGCAGAACTGTGGGATGCATAGCATAAGCAGAATTGTGGGCTTCTTCCAAAATCTCTTTCTTCAATTCTGGAATATTTGGAACACATAATCTATTACCCATAGCCAGCGCCCCATCATCTCTAATCATATAATCCGTTCTTAACTCAGTACTAACTTTTGCTTTTAATATTCTCAACGTCTGGTCTTGAGATTGAGCTTCTCTAACCTTATCAATCAAAGTAGGCCTCACCTGAAAATGAGCTAATATCGCCCCTGAAGT
>NW_019247679.1:0-1407 GCF_002742605.1 Olea europaea var. sylvestris | reverse complement strand
GCACGCCCGGTGGGACCTTCTTGTCCTCTCATCTTTTGATCTCAAAATCTTCAAGTTTCAAATACTACATCAGCAATGGCAGGTGAAAAGGCGAAACAAACTATGACTCATTTCGAAGAAACACTTGTTGAACTCTTCCACGTGACCAGGGCCCAAACAAAAATTGGGAAAACTCAACTGGTCACACCACTAAAGAAATTCTCCAACAAAAACAGAATGAAAATTGCCTTCAGAAAGCCAAACTCTCATTCAACACAAAAAACCATGAGTTCGACGAAAAACTCTCGTTCGGAATCCATCTCCAGTGGTAGATCCTTATCTAGATCCCCTCATACTACTTCTGAGCAAAAGTGGGAAAATGATACTTCATATGAAGAATCACTTGAGCTAGTGATGGTCACAGAAGTGACATCGGGCTCAGATGATTGAATCCAACAAATGGCTTTAGCTATTGAAAAATTAACAAAGTCGTTAGAAGAAAAAGATGCCCAAATTACTGCACTCATGCATAAACTAGAGTCGCAAAATCCACGCTTAAAGAAAATCAGGAAAATTTAGGATCTTCCAAGGCCAAAGAGTTAGAAGTCCAAGAACATTAGCAAAAGCAAAATATACATAATCGAACAATTGTTCAAAATGTGTTGCGTAACGCCACTCAACTCTCCGTTGGCTCTCTATCCGTCCAACAACTTCAACATATGATTTCAGACACCATTCGTGCCCAATATGGTGGTTCATTACAATCTTCGTTGGTGTATGCCAAACCCTATAGTCGTCGAATCGACGAAATAAGGATATGCCACTTGGTTACCAACCTCTGAAGTTTCAATGTTTTGACGGAAAGGGCAACCCAAAGCAACATGTTGCTCATTTTATTAAGACGTGTGACAATGCAGGTACTTACAATGACACAATGGTGAAGCAGTTCGTACGCTCCCTCAAAGGTTCTGTATTTGAATGGTACACAAACTTATTGGTAGGGTCAATTGATAGCTGGGATCAACTCGATCGAGAGTTCTTAACACGTTTCTACAATACCCGACGAACTGTCAGCCTTCCAGAACTTGCTCAAACAAAGTAGAGTAAGGAATAGCCTGTAGTAGACTATATTGAACGCTGGAGAAACCTTGTGCTTAATTGTAAAGAACGAATAAGTGAAGCATCTTCCATCGACATGTGTGTACAAGGCATGCATTGGGGATTACTCTATAATCTCCAAGCAAATATGCCTCACTCATTCGAAGAATTGGCGACACGTGCTCATGACCTGGACCTCCAAATTGCAAGGCATGGGAGTTATTTACCAAGTGACAAGAAAGATCCCAAGAAAGATATAAAGAAGGACGTCAAGACAAGTAAATCCAAAAAGGCTATGGCGATTTCTACTGCTCTTGCAAAGATAGCCTT
>NW_019247678.1:0-1407 GCF_002742605.1 Olea europaea var. sylvestris | reverse complement strand
TATCAGATATGAGATCAAACTCAGATTCATCTACTTGATTAATTATATCTGTGGACTCTTGAACTCTTTCAAATTATATTTTGGTCCCATTGTCCTCTCCTAGAGTAAATATTTTCTCTAAGAAGAGGATATGTCGTGAGACGAAGACTTTCTTCACGATGATAGAATTTATATTCAAATATCTGCTTTGAATATTCTACAAATATGTATTTATCGAATTTAGTCTCAAACTTATCCGATTCAAGGCGCTTCAAATAGGTGTCATGGCTCTAAACTTTCATATAATTGAGACTATTGTTTTTCCATAACTCGTATGAAATTCTATTGACCAACTTAGATGCGACAGTTGCACACTGCAATCAGTGCATGACCCCAAAACGATTTTGAGAGATTTGCATAGCTTGTTATTAATCGCACAATATCTAATAGTTAATGATTCCTCATTTTAGATACACCACTATACTGCAGTGTATATGGAGGAGTCCACTGTAAGAGAATCTTATTCTCTCTTAGATAATCTCAATTTTATCTTTAAGATACTCTCACTTCGATCGGATCTTAATGTGAGGGTGTCTTTACCTATTTGTTTCTCTACTTCTAGCTTGAATTCTTTGAACTTTTCAAGAACTTCATGCTTGAATTTCATCAAGTATACATGATAATTGATGACATAAGAGAAAACTCATCTGATATTAATTGGCATATGTCCATATACATCACTATGTATTATGCAAATATTTATGCAAACATTTCTCCCTTTCAAATAAAAGGAGATTTGGTCATTGTGCCTAATAGTATGATATACACTTGTTAAATGATTCAAAATCAATTGCTCCACATACACATCTTAATGTAATATTGCATTTCATCTGTATGAAAAAGTCTGTCATACCAAATTTAGGTAATAGTTAGATTATCACATTTATGCCTTATAATTTTTATATTCATTATAGAATTCTTAGTATTGAAGAATATAAACGTCATTTTATAATTTACCATAACCATTAGGATATTTATCAAGATAAACAAGAACAACAATTGTCCTTAACATTAAAATAGTTCATGTTTGAACATGAAATTCATTTTAATGTTCCAGCTATGGTGGGTATAAAGCGACATTTCTCTAATTCCAATATTAAACCAAAAGGCAATGGTAAGAAGTATATTTCTACAGGTAATGCAACAACTTTTGCTCATCTTCAACGTGTAAGTCAACTTCTCCCTTTTGCAGTGGTCTACTTCTATTTGGTTTCTTCATATTTTTATAAATATGAGATCCACATTTGGTATCAAATACCTAAAAAACTCATGAAGTATATGTAAGACTTGCAATATTTTCTAATGACCTTTCATTCTATAATGAAAACAATGGTCATTAGATTTGGTATTTGTCCTTCGCTTTGATCG
>NW_019247677.1:0-1407 GCF_002742605.1 Olea europaea var. sylvestris | reverse complement strand
CTCGATAAGGAATAGGTTTTGAATGATTTTGGAGATGATTTGGCAAGAAATTTTATACAATGCCCAACACAAAAGTGATATGTAATCCATTATGCATGTCCAAAGGGTCCTATTTATAGAGGATGAAGAGCTGTGGGTGAAGTAACTCGCAACTTTATGAAAGTAATCATCACAACCTATCACTAATCTCTTGCTCGAGCATCAGTATCAAAATTATAATAGAAACTTTTCGCCTGCCCGTCGTTAGCCCATCGCTCAAGCTATATTTTCGCTACGGCAAGCCATATTTTTCTATTTTTCTTCCAATTTTGAACCAAAAATTTTCATTTATCTGGAATTGGTTTTGAAATTTCAAATATACTTTGATGATTTATTCAATGAGTAAAACAAGTTAGTCTATTTACATTTGTAATTTGATTATCGGATCAAATCTGAATATTTAGTTGAAGTTGACACGAAAGTCATTTTTTCATATTTATACTTAACCAAATTTTCTCAATTTTAAATCAATTTCCAACAATTCCCCACATGAATAAAAATTTGATCATGCATATGCAATGCGAAAAATTATGATGTATTGTAGAGAGAGCGGAAAAATACTGCATCAAGTAAGGTAGCTTCCGATTTTGAACATTCCCTAGTGAAATATTATCGGATTTACTTGGCTAATTGGTAAACATGATGCATTGGACCATTTAGCAATTAGTGTATGCTAGGACAACAGTACCCACATAAGTGTCTTTTCTTATCCGTTCATGGTTTTCATGACTTGTTTATTTTGGCTTAGAACTGCTCTTGGGTTTCATAGGTGTTTAGAAAATTTTATCCTCGAACAATTCTCATTGAAGCAGCCCCACTTTACTATTACATAGGTTACCTCCTATTAAGAGTATTTTACTTTACTCCAATTGACTTAATTAAAATATAGAAATCATTAAAAGAGTATCTTAACCTTCAGTCACTCTGTAGAAATTACTTTAATATTATATGAATGAGTTAGAAAATAATTTCTTAAGTGCTTCATTGAATTTTCATGTTCCTCTGAACCAAGATCTTGGAATCTCCAGTCAACAAGGTAGGATTACCATTACAAAGACTCTTACATAGTAGGCTTTAATCTCATTCCTTTCGATATGCAACGTGTTTGATCTCTAGACAAACTTTCGTAAGTGGACACGCGACATTCTTCTTTGATTTCACATAATCTATTGAGATGATATTATTAGAGATCAGTTGCTTAATGGTATCGTGTTTATGATGTATCTGTCTAAACTTACCATTATACATACTGCTTCGAGCCCTTCCAATGGCTTTGGCTTTTACGATGTACACTTATTGTAGGTACTAGCTTGGGCCAACATAGAATATCTTCCGAGAAGCTAGAAGTCATTCTGCTTCTTTTCCAAT
>NW_019247676.1:0-1407 GCF_002742605.1 Olea europaea var. sylvestris | reverse complement strand
ATATATATATATAAAGGGCAATCAATTTCAAATCTTGATATTTAAAATTTCTTTCGGATTACTAATTTTCTAAAATAGATTAGTTGAAATAACATCTTACCAAAGAAATCTCTCTTACCTTAATTATTTTATTTGGAATATTAGGAAGGTTGTGTGTACGTAATTCATGTTAATATCCATCGGCCCCAAAGAAAGTCAATATTTAATAGAATTATTTACACACCTATGGTAATAAATATGTGACAATTGCAAAGTTTTTCATTATGTGAACATTGAGCTGGTCCAAAGATAAACTTGATGTTTGATCTGATTTAATATCAATATTTGATTACTATACTAAGAGTACCACTTATAAGTTGATATTTCTGCCCAAAGACTAAATATCAATTTTGTGCTTGGTCTCTTGTGATGAGACCTACCACTATTTGAATTATCGATTGTCTAATATGAATTTTCATGTAAATATGTTTTTTATGTTTAGGTTCTCTACTCAGTTAATATATCTACTTCTGCAATATCTGCTAACATCAATTAAATTCCTATGCTTGAACCAAAGTTTAAGGGCTGAAAGTGAACGTTTGTATCGTTCTTGGTGGTATGGATCTAGACCTTGCATTAAGGACTAAACAATCTACTACTCTTATAGATAAGGGTTTTGCTAATAAATTGTTCAAACTGTATAAGTCTCATATTATGGAGTACATTGTGGATGTGTCTCATATTGTTTCAAAACCAAAGGTATTAAAGGTTGAGTTGTCTAATGACTTGCTCGTGTATATGGTTTTGATTTCTCTTCCTATACAATTCGGTTAATTTAAGGTCGGTTACAACTATCGAAAGGAGAAGTGGATTCTTAGTGAGCTCATTTCATATTGTGTGCAACAAGAAGAAAGACTAAAGCAAGATAGAACAAGTACTCACACGGTAAGTACCTCTAAGAACAAGTTAAAGAATAAGAAAGTTGCATTCGGTTCGATTCAAAAGAAATAGCAAACACTTGAAAATGATAAATCATCTAACTGTTAATTTTGTGAAAATTTGGGACACATGAAGAGAAATTGTACTCAATACCATGCTTGGTGTGTAAAGTCAAATACACTTCTCATTTGGGTATAGTATAAGGTTAATTTAGTTTCAATACCCAGACAAACTTTGTGGATAAATTTTGATGTCATTAATCAAATAAATGCATCTATGCGGGGTTGTCTAAATAGCCTAAAGTCAATTGATGCTAAAAGATTTATCTATGTGAGGCGATGGCAAATCTGTTAAAGTTGAGGCTATAAAAACTTTTATGTTGTTATTAAAGAATAATCATTATTTGAATTTGAAAAAGACATTTAAGGTATTGTCTTTGTAGATGAAATTTGATTTCTATTTCTACATTAAACAAATTCAGTTACTTTT
>NW_019247675.1:0-1407 GCF_002742605.1 Olea europaea var. sylvestris | reverse complement strand
GGATACATGGCACCTGAGTATGTAATACATGGACACTTCTCTGTTAAATCAGATGTCTACAGCTTTGGTATCCTAATTTTGGAAATCATAAGTGGTCAGAAAACTTATAATTTTCAAAATGGGGAGAGTGGGGACGACCTCATAAACTGTGTAAGTACAAATATGATAAGGTTTGGTCTTTTTCAAATTGATGCCACCAAGGATTATATTTATTGTATTTAAACATTTCAATTCTCACAGGTTTGGAAAAATTGGCACCAAGAAACAGTTACAAATATAATAGATCCTGCATTGAGGACTTCTTTAGGATCCATGCGTGATGTTATGAGATGTATCCACATTGGTTTGTTATGTGTTCAAGAAAATGCAGCTGATCGACCTACAATGGGATCGGTGGTTCTCATGCTCTCTAGCTTTTCCTTAACTCTACCAGTACCTTCACAACCTGCATTTTTCATGTCAGGTAGCTTTCCTCCAGAAATTTCAATTCTTCACGAGACTCATTCATCCAAAGATCAATTAGATAATACTACTCCTTTATCAACGAATGAGGCCTCGATGAGTGAGTTATATCCACGATAACTTCCAAGAAGATGCATATCCATTATAACAAGACATTTTTTAGTTACTTATGTTCTTATTTGAATGTACTTATCTTGTAAGCAGATTTATTCTCTTTACTTGATTTGTATCGGTGTGGTTTTTGGTAGTGTATTCCCATGTGAATAACACGATATCTATGGGTAACTTTCTTCGTGGCTTCGAGTGGGATTCTAGGACTCTTCTAGCGGAGCTACCTTGTGTGTTATTGGGTCACAAATTTGAGTCCTATATACTCGACTTTTGGTGCCAAACTTTATGTTCATTCAAGCATTTGATTCCATTGTTATTAATTGATTTGAAACTTAATTTGTGTTTGTTTGATCAATTGAAGGTTTTATCTAATTCCACAGTTGTAATGTCAACAGTCTCCAAAATAAATGAAATTACTCTATTCTTGTTGATTTACCAACTGTAATGGCAGGTCCAACAATGGTCCCTGATACAATTTAAGGATTTGCTGTAACAACAGATTTTGGATGAACCAATACACCAATTTCTATATTAGCAATTGGATCCACGCAAGACAACTTACGAAACATGCCACCTCCATTGCGCCATTGTTGAAATTCTTGATCATCAGTCTTAAAATCATCCATTTCTATCTTGAATTTAAAGCATACATTTTGTTGTTAAAAGATTTCTTAAAATAGGGATAATCAAATACAAAGTTAGTTAACTCTAAACCAAATAACGATAATCAAATTAAAATATAGAAATTGCAAGAAAACCACTTCCATATGAAGACCAAGTTCACAGTCAAAGATGAAATAATGGTGCTCAAATTCATTGACCCAAAATCACAAG
>NW_019247674.1:0-1407 GCF_002742605.1 Olea europaea var. sylvestris | reverse complement strand
AATTAGCATGGAATGCAAGAATCATATTGGCCAAATGTAGAACGTGAAGTTCGGGGTATTACACAAGCGTTCCAAATATGCAAGTGCTCATTCTTTCAAAAAATAGCCGAAATCCCTCGTACGTCACGACGAAGTTGTGAGTTCAATCCAAAACGGTTGTTACATTTCCAAAAAGTTACGCTCAATTTTTCATACACCGATAATCCAAGCGATCCAAATATGCAAGTGCTCATTATTTTGAAAAATGGCCGAAATCCCTCATACGTCACGACGAAGTGGTGAGTTCAATCCAAAACGGTCGCTACATTTCCTAAAAGTACTTATGGGCCCAAAGCGGACACCGTGTGCCAAAGTTCACTCAATTCTTAGTCCGCCGACTCTCCAAGCGTTCTAAATATGCAAATGCTCATTCATTCGAAAAATCGCCAAAATCCGTCGTACGTCACGACGAAGTGGTGAGTTCAATCCAAAACGGTCGCTACATTTCCAAAAAGTTCTTATGGGCCCAAAACGGACACCGTGTGCATAAGTTACGCTCAATTCTTCGTCCGCCGACTCTCCAAGCGTTCCAAATATACAAGCACTCCTTCTTTCAAAGAATGGCCAAAACCCCTCGTACGTCACGACGAACTGGTGAGTTCAATCCAAAACGGTCGCTACATTTTCAAAAAGTACTTATGGGCCTAAAACGGACACTGTGTGCAAAAGTTACGCTCAATTCTTCGTACGCCGGCAATCCAAGCGTTCGAAACATGCAAGTGCTCATTCTTTCAAAAAATGACCATAATCCCTCGTACGTCACGACGAAGTGGTGAGTGCAATCCAAAACGGTCACTACATTTCCAAAAAGTTCTTATGGGCCCAAAGCGGACACCGTGTGCAAAAGTTACGCTCAATTCTTCGTACGCCGGCAATCCAAGCGTTCGAAACATGCAAGTGCTCATTCTTTCAAAAAATGACCATAATCCCTCGTACGTCACGACGAAGTGGTGAGTGCAATCCAAACGGTCGCTACATTTCCAAAAAGTTCTTATGGGCCCAAAGCGGACACCGTGTGCAAAAGTTACGCTCAATTCTTCGTACGCCGGCAATCCAAGCGTTCGAAACATGCAAGTGCTCATTCTTTCAAAAAATGACCATAATCCCTCGTACGTCACGACGAAGTGGTGAGTGCAATCCAAACGGTCGCTACATTTCCAAAAAGTTCTTATGGGCCCAAAGCAGACACCGTGTGCAAAAGTTACGCTCAATTCTTCGTCCGTCGACACTCCAAGTGTTCTAAATATACAAGAGCTCATTCTTTCGAAGAATGGCCGAAATCCCACGTACGACACGACGAAGTGGTGAGTTCAATCCAAAACGGTCGCTACATTTCCAAAAAGTTCTTATGGGCCCAAAACGGACACC
>NW_019247673.1:0-1407 GCF_002742605.1 Olea europaea var. sylvestris | reverse complement strand
TGTAATAATTTTGGAAAATCCGATTTGTAAATTAGACTAAGATTATTCTTTAATTATTTGTAATTTGGTCAGTATGCTATTTCTTTTTCATATAATTATTTAACGTTGGATTTTAAAAATGTCGGATTCACACATTTGATCGTTGGAGCAAAATTTCATATTGATAATATATTTGTTACTAAGTTTCTTAATGGTTCAAAACCACTGTTAGTAAGATTAATGTGAAATCGTGTGCGATGCTAAAGCCATTGTGCACCTAACGGGAAGTTAATCCCATTGCTACCAAACCTTATTCATGTCAAAGATTGGATGACCGAACCCTTGAGCCCATTATACTCCAAATAGACCAAAATGTGAAATCATTTGGGAGAAAAACTGGCTTCTATGTTTTGTCATTCCATTCCAGAAAACCTATATCAAAATGTGAGGAAAAATAAAAGTATATGTGAGGTCTATCCAAAAATTTTAGCCTGCGCTGAATCCTGCCAAGAGATGATAAGGAGATGGGAAAATATCTCTTCCCCTATAAACCAAGAACCTATTTGCCGGTAGGAGCATCGGCTGGGAGTATAAGGGTATAGTAAGATCTTCCCTTAAAAGGACCAAGAGTCCAATGAGGATAGGTTAACTAATTATGTGTATAAGCAGTAAGAATTATGGTCCTTGTACTATGGCTTGATGATGGCATGGATGGAGGGACATAGGAAGGTTACTGTCACAGTGGACTTACACTAAGGGTGACGAGAGCGCATCATACTGCTTGGAAGAAGGCGAAATAGCTTTTGGACAAGTGTTCTATGCTTTGCATGACTAGCCCACAAGTCTAACCGGTCATGATCTAGTGGACTTTCAAAATGTGTGTCGTGTTGACCAAAGACAACATTTTCTACATTTTGGAGATTATTTAATTGTTAAAAGAACATTTAGCCGTTTGGAAGACATCATTTATCCTATTCGATTATCGAGACAATCTTTTTGACATCTAAAAGATTATATAATTGTTAATAAAAAGAACATGTAATCCTTTTGAAAACATCATATACCCTATTTGATTTGAAATGGGAATGCAACTTCCAACTTTTTTCCTATAATGAAAAAAGTTTAAGTTTATTGGTCCCCTCTGATTTCACTATTTTATGAACCCAAATGAAATAAAAATCAATGTCATTGCAACATCAGAAACTCCACCAACAGGCTGACTTTACATTACAATTAATGTAGAAGGCAAAAAAGTGGGGCTCAATTAGCAAAACTAATGCACTGACCAGATTCAATGTACCTGTAAGTTGCTCCATCTTTCTAACGCTGTTTAAGGTTCATATACAGCACAGAGAAACCTTAAACAAAAACGTTATATTATGAAAAGTAAAAACAGTGTCTATTTCTTGTTTCATTTTGGGGTTGTTC
>NW_019247672.1:173279-194539 GCF_002742605.1 Olea europaea var. sylvestris | reverse complement strand
TTTTTGTAACTTTCGCTGCTTTTGAAGTTTTGGAATCCGATGTTAACATTGCTAGTTTGTTTGTTTTTTAACGAGGTGTCCCAGCTTGCGCCAGACTATATCCTCGTCCCTGAACCTCCGACCCCTCAGCTGCTCAGGGAGGTAAATTGCAGGATGTGCCCTTATTGGTTCCCCAGTTCCCACATGGCTTTTACTCCTTCCCCAAAGGAAGCCTCCTCCATGGTGATTAATCTCATTCGTTACTTTGTTCAAGGTACTAAAATAAATTAGTTAGAATTCACTGCACTTGCATTGCATCGATATTATTTTAGATGCTGACTATTGTGGCTGGAACGATAAATTTTGTTGTTAAAGATAGTGGGATAACGGGGTTGTGGATGAATAATGTTTTATGAAGACGTCATATTTCCTTAACAAGTTTGTACAATTGCTAGATGAATCTGTGGTCTTTGATAATGGCTTAGCCTTAGCTAGTTGTTGAAAGCGATTGCCATATTTCCTTGACGAGTTTGTATAAGTGATCCTTGTTTATAGAAAATCCAGACCTATTAGCTGAATTCTGGAAAAACATGAAAATTAATAGTTTTTTCCAGTGAATGATTACATATTATTGGATTCATGCGTGTTGGCCTATTCAAGTTTCCAGATATCAATGACTTGGACTCCAACGTTCATATGGGAGAAATGGGATCCCTGTGCTTAAGATATCATAATAAAATTTGTTTGTGACAGTGTTTACTACACTGATTGGTGTTATTGAAGTTTTAAATTCAATAATCTGTAATAAATTAAAGTTGGGTCTAATTGATTTCTTGAGCATTTTGAAGTGGTTCTTGGTGGTGGCAGTGTCGGGAAAGATAGCTGATTTATTTATTTTTTCTTTTTATAATGGTTGTTTAATAAAATATATGTCTTTTATAAAAGGTTGAACCCCAACTTTAAGGGTTCACCACTGCCTCGCCTTTGGAGTATCGTGAGAGAGATTAATCGCGAGATGTGCCCCAGCAAGTCAGTGAACAAGAGTTAGCTGTACACTGGTGCTCACAAGGAGTTCCAATCCATGTTTTAAGAATCAAACCCTCAGACTGCGACTGCCAGCAAAGCTGAATATATCTCATCCTTATTCTTTGCATCACTGGGATATGTCCCAGGTGACAAATATATGTCTTTTATAACTTTTATAAGTGGTTGACAGTTTTTATCCTTTATTAAAAATTGTTGGTGCAATTCACATGACTCAGTTAATGTAAAATCTGATGGACATCGTGAATAGGGACGGTTTCTGCTATTGGGTTCATGATAGGTTTGCAATGAAACAATGAAAGAAAAGCTTAAGAATATACTTGCTATTTACTATCGTATACTTACGAATCTGGTTGGGACCAACACGTCAACAAATCTTGACTCATCTCTCCTTAGCATGTATGTTACCTGTACACTTTAGACACACAATTTAGTGGCACAAGACCGAGGCTCTTCCAAGTAAAGGCTGGAAGGTCATGATCGTGTGTACTTCGATGATCAAATCAAGAATTGAACAGATAATTTTTGTGGGGAAAGAAACGCAAAAGTAGAAGAAATGTGGGAGTCGAGTTTGTATTTCTAAAGTGAAATTACCAACTTAAGATTATTCCCAAGTTACACTAGTGTGAGTATTTATCGGCAAAGGAAAGTAATGGAGACTTTCTAAGTATTTGACAAGTGTTCTTAGCTACTTTTTATCAGTAAGCACTGCATATAAGTAGCATTACTATTTTTTCTTCTTGTCAAATATTTTTGCTGGAGTGTATCAAACTGTATTCATCTAAGACGAGTTTATAAAACATCACGTGATTTGTTCGCAAGGTACTTTTCAAAGAGTATTATGAGTAATCTAAAAAGCTCTCCACTAATTTTCTCTAAAAATAAAAGATAATCACTTGACCTTTCGCTCATTTTCTACTTCTAGTCCTTGCATCTCACCTACCCTTTCACTCGTCTAGTCTCATCCTCATCATCAAGATTCAATCCCTTTTGTCCCCTCTCCCCCATTGACAATAATCTTGACCAGATACATCTATGACCACCTTCCTTTTACAAAAATTAAAGTATGCAAACTTATCAATAGATAAAGGAATAATTGCAGCAGAGGCTCCAAACCTTTGAAATTCGGGCAAACACCGAGCTCCTCTTCACCACCTACTATTTCGTTTATCATCAACCTATTCTATACATATATTTTTATATGTAACTAAACATACACGTACATTGAGAGAAATGGAGAAGAGGAGAGGGTTTTTCTTCACTAGGGAGACGAGGAGTAAGTTGAGAAAGGAGGCGGCTTATATTTATATGTCAATGGTAGATTGCGAGTGTGTGAGGAATATTAGAAGCCTTAATTGACGGTCGTTCGCTGTTGAAACTCTAGCAAACACATTAGCAAACTAAGCATTCACTTCCTTTCAAAACATTTTCTCGATCTTGATTTGTAGGAACACTTTTCACTCTTTGCACTTCGTATCGTGTGATTCTTAATGGCGAAATGGATTTGACTCTATGATGAGCGCATTTATTACTGCGCATTTTTAGATCCCTGTCTCTTGTGCTGTTACCTTCTTCATCTTCTTCTTTGGGTGTGGGGGTGTTGGAGAAGAGGAGGGTTTTTTTTTCCTAACTTAATTTTTAACTTATTTTAATGTAGTAAATGAAAAGTTACCAATTTACCCTTTTAAAAAATTTAACATATGGTCAAAGCCAATTTTTTTAGTCAACTAACAGATATTTGGATGAAAATCGTCCAAAAGGACTCTCGTCGCAATGTTTCGAAAGGTTTGGAATGACGGTTGCAACAAATTAAAGGTTTGAGAAAAGTTTTCTAATTTTTTTAAAAGTTTAGGGCCTCTACTACAATTATCCCATAAATAAATGAATAGATGGAACTAAATTGCACTTTTATGCTTGTGTATTTGTTCCTATACTAGTAGATTGGACCCAAACTAGGTCTACTTTTATTTATTTATTTATTTATCAAGGTGTCCGCTTTCGACGACTATTCCTTGGGTTTGTGATCTGGCCCCTCTTCACACAGACCAGGGTCCGAGCACTTCTCTAACTGGATTGTCAAAGTGCCTAGTGAGCCAACCCATGTCCCGCCTTGCTTTCCAAAACAATCATGCCTTCCAGGATAAATCCTACCTTTCAGTATGTGCCTTGCCTTCGAAGAGCCCCAAAAATCAAACCCACGACCTCTGATCTATCAATTTTGAAAGAACCCGTCCTTTGCCTTCCAATGTCTACTTTATTCATTGCCCCGGCGGCCTCTGAAGAAGTCAAATAATTAGTGATAGTGATGTTTGCATGTTGCTACTACGAGTGGGAAAGGCCAACCTACTATTTGTGGTGGACACATAGAGGTACACTACCACCAAATAATTATTTTTCTCACATTTCCCAAAAATAATTTATTATTCTTTAGCTAAAAAAATAAGAATGAATCTATTTGTATAATAAATTTACACAATAAATTTGACAATGTGTATAGTGTAAAGATTCTAACCATTGAATTCAAAAAAAAATTTCAAATCAATGAATATGAGACCTACCAACTCACACATTGTCAAATTCATTGTACAAATAGCCGATCGAAAAATAATCAACAAAACATCTAAAGTTAGATCTAATTTAGTATGATTGCTAAAAAGTCAAAAACAACTTTTAAAACTAAAAATTACTTCTAACAATTCGGATAATATTCTAAAAGTATTTTATTTGATTAAAAGAATTTTTAGTGAAAGTTGGCTTAAAATAATTTCTCTAATTTAAGGTAGTTTCTTTATAAAACTCTTCTAAAAGAAGCGGAAGAAAAAACATAAATATTGTAAAATAAAATTTTCATCTCCTAGGTTTTTTAAGTCATAGGTCACTCATCAATGCTTCTAGAGATTATAATCTAAAATTAATTAACACATCTCCTAATTTGAATATTTTATTTTTTTAATTTTAAATTCTAATTGGTAGGGTCTTTACAGCACTAATGTTGTCATATGATTACAACAATAATATTTAACGCATGTTTGGTTCAACTTATAAGTATATGCTTTTGCTGACAACTCCCTTATATCTTTTGTTTAATAAGCAAAAAATTAGCCCTTGTTTAATACCACTAAAATTTTTTGATTAAAATTTAAATCAAAATCAACAATTAATTTTAATCACACATTCATAAAACATATAACTTTTCAACCACATATTCCATTAACTTTTATCCAAATTTATTAAAAATTTAATTTTAATCTCTACTAAACAAAGTTTAATAATGAAAGTTGGAGGAGGAGAAAGATGTGGATTGCAGTAGACAGGGAGAATCCGTGCAAGTGCAGAAAAAGTGCATTATAAACGGTGGAGGTTCGTCACGTACGCTATGGTGGCCTAATTTCCTTGGTTCCACCACATATTTTTCTTAATTTTCATTTTCTTTTTTTGGTCAAATTTCTTTCCCAATATGAGAATGAATATTCCATTCACATCTCAGTTTTTTACATTTCTTTGTTCCTTCAAAATGATTCACTCGAAAGGTAAAATATTAGTTTTGAAAAAAAAAATGTTTATAAATATGTTTAGCTAAGATTTTAAATATAGCACACTTTAGATAGTTTCATCATAAAGTTCTTCTACAAAAATTGAAAGCGAAAAACAAAAGCCGTGGAATGTGTTTGAAAGTTCACAACACACAATATTAAATTGGTTTCATCTTCTTCGTCAAGAACCTCTTACTAAGATAAAATCGTAGTATTCTAGTGTACGAAAGTTTTGTCGTGTACATAATTTATATACCAACCATCTAATCCGTTTTCCCAATAATGAGAAAATTGATTACTTGACTAATTCAATGGTAAAAGAATAATGCTATCATAATAAAGAATATATGTAGTTGCTTTACGTGTTATACATATATCGATTTATTATATGATGCATTCATGTTGCTTTACGTATTCAAGTGATACATATATGCTACGTAGAGTGACTATCGATTCCGCATTACTCATGGTAAAATGAGGAAACAAAATTTATGTCGACAAGGATAAATAAAATACTTTTCTTCAACTCCTGGAATTTGGAGATAAGAATCTTCAAATGCAGATGAATTTTTATACCATTCAAGTTCACGGTAATGACATGCGACTATGCATAAACACGACAAAATGCGCCATCATCCCTCGCTTCCATAAGAACCCTCATCGGCTCATCCTCTCTTCCTTATCACTTGCTAAAGAACGATTATTAATTTGATTTGTTTTACCAACAAAAAAATATCCATTTCCATTCTGGTTCTCATCTCTTCCTCTATATAGCTTTATCTCCTCAAAATCACTTCTTTTATCGCCTTTCTTCTCCATGTCCACAAATATTCTTGGATCCCCATATATACTGAAACCCTTCTTCCCTATCAGGTTGTCAGCTGTTACTATGGCTACTTGTGTCCAATCCTCAAGAACAGATACTCCTCAGACAAATCCAAACAGAACCCAAGTTGAAGATGATGCGTTTAATAACTATTTAAGACAGTGCAGACCCATGTTTTCTGGTCTTGTTTCATGTGTGCCCATTTCAGAAAAAAAGTCAAAGACCCTCGACACGCCTAATGTTTTGGATGAAATTTGTGGTGAAGAAGATGAACAGGAAGATAATTTATGGCAGCAGATGAAAATTGAGGCAAGGTCAGATATTGATCGAGAACCCATATTGTGCTACTATTATTTTAGTTCAATCTTGTCTCATGATTCAATGGGAAGTGCTTTGGCTAATCATCTTTCCATGAAGTTGAGTGATTCTAGCTTGCCCAGCGGTACACTGTATGATCTTTTTGTAGGTTTTCTCACAGAGGATCAAGAAATCATTATTGCTGTTAAAGATGATTTGAGGGCTGTTAAAGAAAGGGACCCTGCTTGTATAAGTTATGTTCACTGTTTCTTGAATTTCAAAGGGTTTTTAGCATGCCAGGCTCATAGGGTTGCACATAAGTTATGGTCACAAGGGAGAAAAATTCTTGCCCTTCTGATACAAAGTAGAGTATCTGAAGTTTTTGCAGTGGATATTCATCCTGGGGCCAAAATTGGAAAGGGGATTTTGCTTGATCACGCTACAGGAGTTGTAATAGGAGAAACAGCAGTGATTGGAAATAATGTGTCAATTTTGCACAATGTGACTCTTGGTGGCACTGGGAAGGTTAGTGGAGACAGGCATCCTAAAATTGGTGATGGGGTTTTGATTGGGGCAGGGACTTGTGTACTGGGAAATGTTAGAATTGAAGATGGAGCTAAAATTGGTGCTGGTTCTGTGGTGTTGAAACAGGTGCCTGCTAGAACTACTGCTGTAGGAAATCCAGCTAAATTGATTGGTGGGAAAGATAATCCAATTAAGCTGGATAAAATTCCTAGCTTGACCATGGATCATACATCAGATATATCCAAGTGGTCTGATTACGTTATTTAAGGCAATCACTTTTTCCTGTTTCTGTAGGAGTTTGGGGCTTTTCTTGTGCTTTTAAGAGAGAGCCTGAGTTCTCCTATTAGCATAGAGGAATTCTTGTCTTGGTGTCGTATTCTGTGTCATGGTTGCCTTTAGATTCTGTGCTGTATTGGTACATAATCCATGACAAAATCGCCAAGTGGACCCTTTACTAGATTTTCGAAAGAAATTATGTTGTCTCTTTCCAGGCTTACGAGGCAAAACTACTCGAGTCACAATGTAAGACCTCCCTGTATGACCGCTAAGTAATAGTCTTATCTTATCTTTCTTATTATTATTGAAGGAAATTCTATTTTTCAATCTATCATTGGAGAAAATTCACTCCTCTATGAGCTGTTAAAACAAATGGTGCCTTTGGTAACAAAATAAAGTAACAAGAAACACACGTAACAATAATCAAGGAAGCCAATAAATTAGCGGCAGGCTTCAAACAAGGTGCTTAGTGTAGTTGTGATGCTATCGACTTGAAATGTAGAAAATTCATCCAGTATTATTCTAGAAATAATGGACATGATGACATACTAGAAAAACATAATTAGTTGCATCTGCTGGTTCGTATAAATTGCAAGAATCTTGCATTATGATTACAGTGCAGAAGCTTGGGAAATGCCATATTATTTGTCAACTGCATGACCCTCACCCATCTTCTCCGCAACAAAACTCTTGCAATCAAACAAGTCCAGAATATGCATCTAGGATTGTTACCTTCACAGGATTTTGACATCATCATGTCAATCGAAGGTTAGAATTCTTTCAACTATATTCAGGCCGAGGTTGGATCTAGACCCCGATGTGACTTGAGTGCTAGAGGACCACCGGTGACAGAAAGGCTCGTTGTTTGGGTTAATGAACATGGGGAAGATCTTATGCTCAGATGTTTGTTGAATTTCCATAACTGGGACTTGATCTCCTACTGTACTCAGCTACGAGCTTTGAAAATGAAGATGACTTGTCCTCGAGCAACTTTTCTGGAGAATCATTTTCCTTAATAAGTCCTGCACCACGGGATAAAGAAGGTGAACACCAATAAGTTACAAACGCACCTAAAGATTACAGCATTGTAATGAGGTCCTATACCGTGATCTAGTAATAGAACAATATCACTGTCGAGCACAGATGTTATCCTGTGTGCAATTGTTATAACGGTGCAATCAGAGAAGTGCTGCCTAAGAGTCTGTTGAATCAGATAATCAGTTGCTGTGTCTACTGATGCTGTGGCCTCATCTAGCACCAGAACCTTGCTTTTCTTAAGTAGAACACGTCCAAGACAAACGAGCTGCCTTTGGCCGACACTCCAGTTATCTCCATTCTCAGAAACTATAATTTTTATTGTAAAACCAAGAAATCAACAAGACATTTTGATAATATATTGGTAAGAAAAATTGCAAAGGATAAATTAGTTGAGAAGAAAACCTGTGGAATCAAGCTTGCCTTCCTTCTCTCGAACCTCATCTCCAAGCTGGCATTTATCAAGAGCCTAAAGGAAAGGAGAACATTTTCATTCTCGAAAATCAGAGAGTTCACATCAAGCCGACATATAAAATTTTCGAAAATTTTGTTGATTTTATAATTAAAAATTAGAGGTAGGCTTCAAGGCGTGTTACAACATCACTTTCCGGAGAAGCAATTTGCCTGAATCCGATCGTACATAATAATTCCCAAGTGGTGGCGGAAATTAACGCTTTTAAGGAAAGTGACTTTGTAACACCCCTTGAGGTCTGTCTCTATTCTATGATTGTAAAATCGATAACATCAAAGAGAAGATCCACCTCCCAAATCTGCTCATCTGTATACTCTTCTAGGGGATCCATGTTACTTCTAACTGTCCCCTCAAACATGGTTGGATCCTGTGGTATTATGCTCAATCTAGATCTCAAATCATGCAGTCCAATTGATGAGATATTGACACCATCAATCAATACTTGTCCACCAGCTGGTTCGACAATGCGGAAGAGAGTCTGTATAAGAGTTGATTTACCACTGCCCGTCCTCCCTACTATTCCAGTCTTCTTACCACCAAAGAAAGTGCATGAAAGTCCTCGTAAGACAAGAGGCAGGTGCGGGGCATATCGGACCTACAATTATTACTTATCTTCATTAGCTTGGTCCGATTGTGTTGAAGACTAAATTTAAGTAAACATCCACGTTGTCTCTCTAATAGCTTAAAGTTTTTATACCCATCCAAAATGGTAAATAAACAAGTAGAGGTCCTCAGTTCAAGTCTGAGTTAAAAATTGTGCCCTTGTTAGGCCTCCGGTGAAAAATGTGGCCTCACGTGAGGGGCGAAGTGAAGACTAAATTTAGTAAAAAAATACGTTCCCCTTTTAATAGCTTAAGGTTTTAGATGAGGTGGTTCAACAAATGGCTCAATACTGAGGCATAATAATTAAATCATTAATAGATCCATTAATTATAAATAAAAAGTTTGAGCAAAACTACCTGAAGATCGCGGATATTGACTTCTCCATGTGTAGGCCAATGACTTGAAGGCCTATTTGATTCTACAACAAGAGGGGGCTCCGTAGGGATACAAGTGTACTGAAGTATTCTTTCAACTGAAATTATCATATTTTCCATAAGGCAAAGATTCCAAACAAACCAAGCTTGCAATGTGTTTAGATTCAACCCATATGTCACTGCCAATCCCGCAATACCTTCAAATCATTGAGGAAAAGGCGAAAAAAGTGTTAGCTACACATCTAGTTTTGTACCATTGCACGTGCTGCACTAAAGAGATACTCATAAGTCGGAATGCATGATATGAAGAAACTTACTCGGATCAATTGTTCCCTTTGGAACAGAGATTAAGATAACCAATGAAGAAGCAAAAGTAATTAGGGATAATATGTCCAACCGAAAGCAAAGCCACTCCATAGCACCAGCATTGTGGAATTTTGGCCGCAAATATCCATCTATCAGTTTCATGCTCATGTCACAGAATCTAGATTCCTGATCAAAACCTTTAATTGTGCTCGATCCTGAGAGTGTCTCAGCAAAGTGCTGTATGACTGGAGCTTTGCACACTCCAATCAATCGTGACATTTCTCGTGCTGAAGGTATGTAATATCGCTGCACAAGACAAATTACAAGGTTTTTTCAGCTTCTGGAACTACATCACATCTTCGTTTTGGCTGACAGTACCCTTCATAGGGTGCTAGATAACTCAGACCAAGAACTAAGGTAAGCATAGATGCTCAGCTATAGGGTGTGGACCATCTCCTCTCACCTTGTTACAAAGCAGATCCTCAAGAAAAATCAGACCAACGTCAAGTCCCAACAATACTAACATACTCTTACTACTTTAACGACATCTAATGTTATACAATAATAAAATATTGAAAACCAATTTTCAAGTATTTAAGATTTATAGGTACGCTAAGATAATGTATTGTTTACTAAATTCATGAATACTGGTTGTCCTCCTTCATTGGAGGTAAGATGATAATTCCTTTTTTTCTGTTGTTTTTTTTTATCTTTTTATGTTTATTCTTCATTTAATCTTGGCAATCTTAACTGTCAATGTAACGTGTCTGCAGGTACTACTTACACATAAAAATGGAAGGATGGGGGCGAAAATGTCAAGAAACAAAGGTTGGAGATAAAAGTGCAAAAAGGGACCAAGTGTGCTCATGGATAAAGGCAACAAAAATCCAAGAACGACTTCATTTCTTTTACTGTTGAAATTTGACAATAATGCAAATGTTATTCTGGAAACCTACAAGTGAAGAAAAAGTTTCACCACAATTAACTAGTGAATTCTATTACTATCTCTAAATGTAAAGAGTAAGTAGGCAACATATTATTTGAATATATATATTTTACTTTCCCATAACATGATGAAATTTATTCCATTGCCACATATATACAATAAAAAGGGGAAATCTAGTGCAAAATACGGGCTTTTAGCTACTGGCTAATTGATTAACTATCATCAAGTTGGATATAGGGAGAAAGAACCACATGAAAATACAAACTCCTATTACATGCTGCAATTATGAGAGCTACAAAATACTCCAAATCAAAATGGAGTTACCTGCAACCACACGCTAATTGCAATCACTGGAATGAAGATGATGAAGACCGGCCATGCGACTTGTGACATTACTCCAATGATTCCCAGAAGCTGTACAATCGAAAAGGCAAATGTTCCAACTTGAAATGGAATGTCTAAATCCACTGCACTTTGGTCAGTAGATATCTGTGACAGAACACAGTTCAGTTAACAATAAATTTCATAATGGGGGAAAAAAAGGAAAAAAAAAATAAAGATTATAAGCAGCAATCACAAAATAATGCATTTTTCGTACTCTATTCAGAATTCTCCCACTTGGAGTGGCGTCGAAGAAAGACATGGGGGCCCGAAATATGCACTGATGCATTTTCTCGAAAAGTATCATGGCTGTCTTACAGCCAGCCGTCACAAGAAGCAAAGCTCTGGCAAGCGTACAAAAAGAACATCCAATACCAAAAGCAACATAGACAATGATAAGGGTATAGCCTCCCACTGGAGGTGGTACATCCTTTGAGATGGGAGTTGCCCAAGCCATCCAGTAATTGCTTCCAATTTGAAGCAACTGAAACAGAATTTGTGCTAACAATATAAACGGCACGAGGGCTCCTCCATATGCTGTCATGATGTATTTCTTGTAGACTGACAAACCAACTCCACCCTTCTCTCTTTCTTCTTCTTCAACAAGCTGTCCCTTTGTTCCCATAATATTGTCTGCTTCACCATTTTGAGCATCTCGACTTTCCTTTTTCAGCAAAACATTCTTAGCATTCCCTGAGAAACTATTTCCCTCACCAATAGTCACTGCCCCCACCTCAGTGAAACTGAGAGCAGATAAAGCTTCTTTATGTGCACCAATAAGATGCATGAAGTCAGTTCCTGATTCGAGAATGTCATGATACTTTCCAGCTTGTGTAATCCTTCCATCTTTCATAACCTGACGATTGATTAGGTTCTGCAGCTTAGTTAACTGGAGACAGGATAATCAAGGTAAATGAAACGTGCAAGACGTGAATAGCTCACCAATATGAGATGTGCAGCAGGTAAAAACTCCATTTGATGTGTAACATAAATAACGGTTTTAGAATCCAGAATCCGCAATATACATTCCTGCCATTAAAGATCATGAATATCAGAACATCAAATTAAGAATGCCCCTTAAGCCCCAGTCTGGTGTTTAATCTACGCCGAACAAGAGCTAAGTCTCAATCAGCTGGAGAGAGACAACATCAACAAAAAAAAAATAATAATAATAAAATAAAATGAAATGAAAAAGCATAGACATTGCTTATAGAGAGACAAAGATACGATGCTTATAATAAACAGATGGGTTCCTGCAACTATAAACAAGATTATGCACGGGACTACATGAATTATAATAGAATAACAATGGTAACACAGAGATATGGTCTTTACATTGAACAGATGGGTTCCTGTATGTGCATCAACGGCACTAAATGGATCGTCAAACAGATAAATGTCAGCTTCTTGATATAGAGCACGTGCAATCTGTATCCTCTGCTTTTGCCCACCACTCAAGTTGATCCCTCTCTCACCGATGACTGTTTGATCACCAAATGGTAGGAGTTCCAAGTCTTTCCTTAAGGAACATGCTTCAATGACCCTATCATACCTTTGTCTGTCCATCTTCCTACCAAACAGTATGTTCTCTTCAATTTTGCCACTCTGAATCCAGGGTGACTGAGCAACATATGCCTTTGATCCACAGAGCTTGACATTTCCAGATATTTTTGGCATTTCTCCCAGAATACAAGAGAGTAAGCTTGACTTGCCTGAACCAACGGCACCAGAAATGGCAATTCTCATGCCATGAAATACTCTGAGATTAATATCTTTTAAAGCTGAACTAGGAGAATATGCATCCCAAGCAAAATTCCCATCTATTATCTCAACAACTATGTTAGAACTACCCATTGGAAGCTTCTCTATAACACCAGGCTGCATGTCTTCGAGAGAGAGAAAAGATGCAATTCGATCAAGAGAAACTTTAGTCTGTACTAGCATAGAGATTGTATCGGGAAGACTGTAAATAGACTCTTGAAGGATTCTAAAGGTTGCAAGTGCAGAGAGTATCTTCCCTGATTCGAGGGGAATTCCCATTAGCAAACAAGCACCAAAAGTTACCACAGAAACAAATGTAGGGGCACTCCAAAAGACGAGTGTCGACATGGCTTTAGTGTACACATATTTTCTCAACCATCCAATCTCGTTTTCCCTAAGCTCAAGAATTTTGGACAAAAACTTCATCTCCCAAGCCTGAAGCTTAAGGATCCTCATGTTCTTCAAGACTTCAGATGTAGCCTTCATCCTTCTGTCTTTAGATTCCATTAACTTATTCTGAAATTTCTCCTCTACACTCCCCAAGGGTACATTTGCTAACATCACCAAAACTGTGGCAACAAGTGTAGCAAGAGAAGCAAGCCCAAGATTTTTATATAAGATAACTAGGGCCAAACCAATCTGCACGAGTACTATCCATGGTTCATGTATATACCATTCGAAGTCACCAATCCTCTCAGCATCAACTGACATAAAATTAATGATCTCCCCCGTGGAGTGTCCCTGTTTTGATTGGCTCGAAAGTGTCAAGCTCTTATTGTATATTTTAGCAATCAATGCTCCCCTGGCCCTAAATCCAGCTTGCTGCACCTTAAAATACCAGTGTCTTTGGGTCAAGCATTCAACGAGCTTTGAGATGAAGAATGCGGAAACTAACAAACAGCCTTCATTTTGGAAATCTTGATGTCCAGTTAGGTATTGAACAAGTGTGTCAATAAGGTATGGACCAACATAAGAAGCCAATGTATTCACAAGCACGTAGACAGCTGAGAGTGCAATTTCCTTCCGAATTGTGAATATCAGTCCCTTTGCCAGAATGAGTGCAGTCACTCTATTATTTCTCCCAGTATCAGACTCTAACTTATTGTATAGAATCAGAAATGCGCCTCTAACGCTATCAAAACTGGCAAGTTGAGGGACATCCTCAAGATTCAATACTTTCTTATTACCAGCAGAAATCAAAGGGCTCATCCAAGAGAAAGTAAGGATACTAAAAATACTAGCATTTGCATAAGGGGTAACAATTTCATCCCCAGTGGAAGGTATCTCAGACTCTCTACCACTAGTAACACTACCGTTTAAAAGGGGTTCCTGAAGAAGGTTATCTTCGTTGACTTTCTTACACAAAGTTTCCGCACAACAGAAGAATAAACCCATAACAGTGGAAACAATATCAGACACCCAATATAGAGTTGATAAATTTTGGTGCTTCTGGTAATAAACAAAGTCTATTGCTAGGCAATAACAAGAAATAACTAAGAAAATCCCCCACCAGAGCCTTAAAACAATTGGATACTTAGTTTCACCTGAATTAAAGAACTGTGAGTGCAAGAAAACAGAAAGACCTAACCAAGCTAGTGTCTTTGCTCCCAAATCTAGTAAATTTAGAATCTTTTCATCAGACCAACCATGTGAATACGGATAAAAGTGGTTCAATAGACACAAAACAAAATTAAACAATGAAAAACCGATACAGCAAAACAGGGTTGGTTTGGAATACAAGAGCCTGGTTCGCCTAACACTCTGGTTTTGCCTCTTCGTGATTTTCTTGAAAATCCATAATATGAACAGAACAAGCAGCAAAACCAAGTGCAAAGAACCAGTAAAGAAACGCAGGACAATTGGGTTTAGCAGAACATTATCGCCTCCATTATTCAATAGTATAAATTTAGATATAAACATCGACATGCCATTACTCTTCAGGAACAATAGCTTTCTATGAAAATTATCCATTGCCATGAGGTATTGTGGCTTGCCAGGTTTTTCTATTTGCTTTGTAAGTGTAGTAGACTTGTAGTGACAAGTGAACGAAATCAGTAGGCATATTTCAACAGCGAGGATGTAGAAATTAGAACAAAGAGATATGTCAAAAGTGGTCTACATTGGGCGTACGTAAAGTACTGTAGAAAAGATGATGGAGAGAACTCAGGGAGTGGGGAAGACAAGTGGGACAGTGTTTGAAAGGAAAATAACTTTATTGTGCAACTTTACTAACGCACGGGCAAGAAAAAATAAAATTCTTAAAAGCGAATATAAATTATCTTTAAACTTAACCAAACATGCAACATTTTGTTCTAAATATATTAAAATAACATATTTTTAATCAATACAAGTTATTTATCTTAAAAGTATATTCAAAACTCAAGTCAATCAGAGATGGATCATGATTGAGTGAGTACAAAGTTTAACTAAAAATTTTAATAGTTGCTAATAGAACTTGGTTATATATTCATGAATAATTATTTTAAGCTTAGCCTTCTGTTCCAATTAAATATCAAATATGTTAAGGGAATAAATTCCACATCGGTTAAATACTGAAATATTGACCAACTTAAATAAATTTTGGACCACTCCTCTTAACAAGGTAGATTTTATTAAGATGGACCTCAAGTCTTTATGTGGTATCAGAGCCCAATAAGTTCCAACGAGCTGTTCAATTTGATTAAGTCTAAAAAATGAACATACGAATTTCAAGATTGATCTGCTAAAAAAGAGTCATCAACTTGCGGGGGCATGTTAAGGGAATAAATTCCACATCGATTAAATACTAAAATATTGACCAACTTAAATAGACTTTGGATCATTTCTCAACTTGGTTATATATTCATGAATAATTATTTTAAGCTTAGCCTTCTGTTCCAATTAAATATCAAATATGTTAAGGGAATAAATTTCACATCGGTTAAATACTGAAATATTGACCAACTTAAATAAATTTTGGACCACTCCTCTTAACAAGGTAGATTTTATTAAGATGGACCCCAAGTCTTTATGTGGTATCAGAGCCCAATAAGCTCCAACGAGCTGTTCAATTTGATTAAGTCTAAAAAATGAACATACGAATTTCAAGATTGATCTGCTAAAAAAGAGTCATCAACTTGCGGGGGCATGTTAAGGGAATAAATTTCACATCGATTAAATACTAAAATATTGACCAACTTAAATAGACTTTGGATCATTCCTTTTAATAAGGTTGGCCTTATTAAGATGGACTCCAAATTTTAACAAAATATATTTTTTCTCATGTAGTCATGCATTTTTATTTAGTTATTGTTTTTTGTATAAATATTATCTATTACTAAGTCAATCTTTAATGGTGCGTGTTGAGATTAGGAAGAATTTATAAACAATTTAATAAATAAATAAATAGAAATAAACGGTATTGTTAAATATAATGCACCAATTAAGTAACAAATATACAGTCTTGTTGAAGTAACTATTTTTACTAAATGTATTAAAATAACATATGTGTATAAAAGTTATTTACCTTAAAAGTATATTTAAGATTCGTGTCAATCTAGGATGGAGTTAGGATTATGGTTGAGTGAGGACAAAGTTTAACGAAGAATTTTATTAGTTGCTAGTATTCATAAATAACTTTTTTTAAGCTAAGCCTCCAGTTCCAAAATTAAATATCTAATATATTTTTATCATTTAGTCGTGCTTCTTTAATTTAATATTTTTTTTTTTGTATGAATATTATCTATTACTAAGTGAATCTTTTATGGTGCATGTTAAGATTTGAAATGAATTTATAAACAATTTAATTAATAAATAAATAGAAATAAATAGTCTTGTTAAAATATAATGCACCAATTAATAAATAATTCTTCATGCTTAAATCACAAATAAATAGCCTTGTTGAAATAACTTTTCGTTCTAAATATATTAAAATAACTTATTTTTAATTAATCCAATTTATTTTTCTTAAAAGTATAATCAAAATTCGTGTTAATCAAGGATGGAGCTAGGATTATGATTGAGCGTGGACAAAGTTTAACTAAGAATTTTACTGCGTTGCTAATAAAACTTGCTTATGTATCCATAAATAAATTTTTTTAGCATAGCCTTCAGTTCCAAAATTAAATATCAAATATATTTTTGTCATGTAATCATGCTTCTTCTTCTTTTTTTTTTAGTTATTGTTTTTAGTATAAATATTATCAATTACTAAGTCAATCTTTTATTGTGCATATTCGAAAAGAATTTATAAACAGATTAATTAATAAATATATAGAAATAAATAGTCTTGTTACAATATAATGCACCATTAATGTACAACTCTTCACGCTTAAATAACAAATAAGTGGTCTCGTTGAAATAACATTATGTTCTATATAATAAAATAACATTTTAATACAAGTTATATATCTTAAAAGTATATTTAAAATTCGTGTCAATCAACGAAGTTAGGATTGTAAGTATTATGCCCTATGTCTAATCAACTTTGGATATAAATGCTTTTGATATATATAATTCATGCAATTTAATGGCAAATCTATTATTTAATTAATAGACAATTAAATAAATAATAGAGTTTATAGATTCAAATTTTCGTAATTTGTTAATCACAAGGAGTTGTGATTGTGAGATACAAATTACATCTGATTGAATCTTAAATTGTCAGGGGTCGTAAGTAATAACGAGATACGGATATCGTTATTACGGATAGACTATCACGTGTGACATTTCTTACTTGTGAAGTAAGTAGCTGATCTCACAAGTTAAAGTGCGGTGATACTTAAATGAACACGTGGATGTTTTGTTATAGAACAAAATATTGGAGGCCCGTCAAGAGATTCCACATGGATAACTATCCGAGTGTCAGTAGTTAATCTCTAATGTTCCATAATGGGATTGGTCCTTTTGACTTGAGGTCGTCATAATACCTTTTATGAGGACAGTCATGTTCTGACGGTGTTAGATATTGCTCTACCAAGGGCTGCTAATACGGCATCGTTCGGATATGTCAATAATCATATGAAAATTGTTAATGATCAATAAATGATTTGTCACTCTTAGATAGCAAGAGATTATGATCTGCGTTTCATTCAATTAAGTTGATAACGAAATCCTTAGTCAATGTGTACTCATAAGTCGAAAATGAGTTTTCGACTTATATTGACTTAATAGTGGAGTGAAATATATGATCGATAATCGAGATTGACACACTTCTATATCTCGTAATTGATCGGATCATATTGACAAATGGATTATAGTTTCACGGTAAACGAACGAATTTGGTTTTGTCATACCACATGACATTTCCCGTCACATGTATTGCCCTGACACCTTGCTAGATGTCAATTTGGGATGACGAATGTGAATTGATGATAAATTAAAAGGGTGTTTTAATTTATCAATTTTGATTAGATCAAAATAATATTTCACGTCGTTAGGCACCGCGATCGGGAACCTGATGGATCATATACAAAAGATAATTAAAATATTGCAATTTGTCAATTAATTGATTTAACAATCTTTGGATAAATTAATTAATTAGTTTGGTTATTTATAGACTCGAATTAATTAATTGGATTAATTAATTCACGTATCGAATTTAATTAAATATTCGATCGGCCCAAGCTAGGCACGTTTGAGCTTATATAAATACATGGCTAGGGTTTTCAATCCATATGTTTTTCTCATAATTATTCTTGCTAGGACAAAAAGAGAAACCCTGGTAGCTGCAATCTTGTTCTCTGTGCATGTTAAGTAGATTCCCAACAAGTAGTATCAGAGCCTACTTTGTGTTTGTTAGAGATTATTTTAAATTTTTGGGAACAATGAAAAGTTGATTTTGTTCTTTTCTTGTTTCTAGCAATTAAGATGTTATTTGATTTTCATTCTTTTGAAATCTGATTTAAAAAGAAAATAAATTTTGTATTGAGAAAAAAAAGGGAAACGAAAGGGAATCTGCCAGTGGAGTCGAAAGGAAAGGGAATCTGTAGGCTCCCGTTTGCAATATCCTTATGATGTTAATTTTTTTAAATGAGGGTCGGTTTGCAATATTTAATATTAAGGACCCCTTTTGGCAATTTGTTTTCGGGGGTCAAGGTTGCAATTATTTTATTGAAGGGCATCTTTGCAATTTCGCAAATTGGAGGGCCTATTCATAATTTTAAAATGGGTCAAATTGCACATTTCTAAAGGTGTTTTGAATATAAGTATTAAAATGATTTTTAAATGGAATTTGACCTATTTTGACTAGAGTTTTAATTTTGAAGAATTGGATTCTAATTTGATATTTAATTAAACTTTGATTTTAATTAAATTGTTTCGTCCTAAACTTTTCTTTAAATTAGAGTTAGACTATAATTTGATGTTTAATTAAAATTTGATTTTGATTAAACATGCCCTAAAATCTTAGATTTAGAGTTGGACTCTAATTTTACTATTTAATTAAAATTTGATTTTAATTAAATTCAACCGCCTTAAGTTATGAAATTAAAGTTGGACTCTAATTTGATATTTAATTAAGATTTGATTTTAATTAAATTATCCCGCCCTAAAATTGTTGAATTAGAATTGGACTCTAATTTGGTATTTAATTAAAATTTGATTTTAATTAAATTCAACCGCCTTAAGTTATGAAATTAAAGTTGGACTCTAATTTGATATTTAATTAAGATTTGATTTTAATTAAATTATCCCGCCCTAAAATTGTTGAATTAGAATTGGACTCTAATTTGGTATTTAATTAAAATTTGATTTTAATTAAATATTCCCGCTAATTAAATAATCGATTAATATGATTAATTAATTGTTTAATTAATCCGATCCATTTGTCTAAAAGAGTTTAGACGACTTAATTGCTAGAAACTTGAAACTTATTTGCATATAATATTAGATATTATATAGGTATACATTTATGTGATGAATGTATTATTAGTGGACAATTATGGACTCGAGCATATGGATGTGTTGAATCGTTAATTTTTATTCTTGTCGTTTTATGGGCCTGCGAGCTCTTAATTGTTTTGGGCATGCGAGCCCATTATTATTGTTATTATTTTGGGCCTACGAGCTCTTGATCATTTTGGACTTGAGAGTCCGTTATTATTATTGTTGCTATGGACCTGCGAATCAAATTTCATTTAGGCCCGCGTGCCAACTAGTATAGGATACAGGTTGCAACTAGACTAATTGAAGAAACAAGAAGAGGAGGATACCATGGAGATGGTGCATTGATATTGATCAATGTAATACCCCCTAGGAATTGATCAACTAGTCTTCCTTATAACTCGGGAAGACTAGATAGTAAAATCCATAATCGTCTACACTATTATATTATGTTATATATATATTTATTTGTATGGTAGATGTATAATAAAATATATATGATTGTTACAATGAGACCCTTAAATGCAAAATCCCTCCATAAATTATAAGTCACATTTATAATCGCCTTCCATCATTATAGTGAAAAATCAGAGTCCCAAATCGTCTTAACTTGTTGAGTACACTCAAGGCTGGTCTATTAGGGATATGTTTAACACTATGAAATATTTGATATTTTTGAATGACGAGTTTGACTTAACTAAAATTTATCTTTTGTTGAGTACACTCAAGAAGATAAATTTTAGAGGCGTGTTAAGCTAACACATAAGATGTATGAAAAACAAAGAGTTGTCAACTTAATGATCTGTGAATTATATGGAGATACAATTAATAATAGTATCTATCCAAATATTATATTAAGGCTTGTTGAGTACACTAAAGGTCTTGATATAATAGAAGGGATCTTAGCCCACTGAGAGTCAAGTATGGACTCCATAAATTTATGTGAGAGGGTCATAAATTTATATTAAACGGTGTGAACATAATTACTTTAATAAAAGTCCATGTTAAATTAATTTATGCATTTTATATATTATTCTTTTTCTTTTCGTCATTTATATTTATTGAATCGTGAGTAACCATGTGTATTTGAGAGGCATATTGGATGCCAACAACCAAATTAAATCTTCTTGATTGGCACTGCAATTTGAGAGTTGTTCTCAGGCATAAGAAAGTTGGTTGTCCTTAAGTAGTCATTTTTCAGAAACACCTGATGATGACTCAACTAAGGAAAATGTGGCTACTATAATAAAGACAGTGATGAGATAGTATTGAACGCATGTGATGCTTGCAACTATGTCACTGAGTTACAAAAGCAACTTGAGAGTGTAGATGTAAATATATAATTCTTCATTACAAAGAGTTGTATGATAATAATCATGTGTGGAAGGATATGAGACTTCCAAATAACTATACCGGTGCAAAATGACAGAGTAATCTTCAATCGATGCTTAGACACCGAAGATGATTGACGTTGAGAAATGTCTCAATTGAGTTCAATCATAAACTGTAAACTAACTAGTGACTTGATTTTGCAATCTCTGTCAGAGAAAGCTATTCACAACTAATTATGAATTTAACGTAAATAAGCTCGTATGCACAATTACTGAGTTGCTTAACATGCTTAAGATCGTTAAGCCTAACATCAAAATTAGTAGTGGGCAAGCCATTGATTCCTCTAAAAATATTAAGAGGAAGTCTAAAGGGGCTTTGTGAAAGCGTCCAATATGGTTAAGACCGTCAAAGCGAAGGACAATACCAAATCTAATAACCCTTGGTTTCATTATAGAATGAAAGGTCATTGGAAGGAATATAGCGTGGTTTACGTCTACTTCACGAGTTTCTTAGGTATTTGATACCAGATGTAGATCTCATTTTTATACAAATATGGAGAAACTAAATGTTGGTAGATCACTGCGAGATGGAGAAGTTAACCTACACGTTGAAGATAAGCAAATGTTGCTACATTGCATGTAGGAGTATACTTTTTGCCATTGCCTTTTGACTTAGTAATGGAATTAGAGAAATGTTGCTTTGTACCCAC
>NW_019247672.1:156015-172851 GCF_002742605.1 Olea europaea var. sylvestris | reverse complement strand
TTTTGACTTGAGGTCGTCATAGTACCTTATATGAGGACGGTCATGCTTTGATGGTGTTGGATGTTGCTCTACCAAAGGCTGCTAATACGGTATCGTTCGGGTATGTCAATAATCATATAAAAGTCGTGAATGACCAATAGAGGATTCGTCACTCTTAGATAGTAAGAGATTATAATCTGCGTTTCATTCAATTAAGTTGATCATGAAATCTTTGGCCAAGGTGTCCTCATAAGTCGAAAAGGAGTTCACGACTTATATCGACTTAATAGTGGAGTGAAAAATATGATCGATAATCGAGATTGACACACTTCCATATCTTGTAATTGATCGAATCATATTGACGAAGGGATTATAGTTTCACGATAAACGAATGAGTTTGATTTTGTCATACCACATGACATTTCTCGTCACATGTATTGCCATGATACATTGCTAGATGTCAATTTGAGACAGCGAATGTGAATTGATGATAAATTAAAAGAGTGTTTTAATTTATCAATTTTGATTAGATCAAAATAATATTTCACGTCGTTAGGCATCGTGATCAGGAACCTGATGGATCGCACACAAAAGAGAATTAGAATATTACAATTTGTCAATTAATTAATTTAACAATCGTTGGATAAATTAATTAATTGGTTTGGTTATTTATAGGTCCGAATTAATTAATTGGATTAATTAATTCACGTACCGGATTTAATTAAATGGATTAATTAAATATTGGATCGGACCAGATCAGGCCCGTTTGGGCTTATATAAATACATGGTTAGGGTTTTCAATCCATATGTTTTTCTCATAATTATTCTTGCTAACACAAAATGAGAAAATCCTGGTAGCTGCAATCTTGTTCTCTGTGTGGATCACCGTTGGAGGCTGAACAATTGGACAGCTGTGGGTGACGAATCAAAATTGTTGGAACGAAAAGAATAGCAAAGAAGTTTGTAGATCTGAAAAATGTACAATCTTATCACAATTTCTATCTAAACATAAAGACGATTCTTGGTGGGAATCGAAATCTGTTTTAATTTTCCGCTGTGCATACTAAGTAGATTTCCAACAAGGATTATGGTTGAGTGAGGACAATGTTTAACTAAGAATTTTTCTAGCTGCTAATAAAACTTGCTCATGTAGTTATAAATAATTTTTTTTAAGATTATCCTTCCAAAATTAAATATCAAATACATTTTTCTCATGTAGTCATGCTTTATTATTATTGTTATTTGTATCTATATTATCTATTGCTAAGTCATTTGTATGTATATTATCTATTACTAAGTCAATCTTTTGTAGTGCATATTAAGATTTTGAAAGAATTTATAAACGGTTTAATTACAAATAGTCTTGTTATGATATAATTCACGAATTAATGTATAATCCTTCACACTTGAGTATCAAATAAATAGTCTTGTTGAAATAACTTTATTGTTTTAAATATATTAAAATAACTTATTCTTAATTTATACAAGTATTTATCTTGAAAGTATGTTTAAAATTTGTGCCAAATTGTCAATCAAGGGCTGAGCTAGAATTATGGTTGAGCGAGGACAAAGTTTAACTAAGAAATTTACTAATTGCTAATAAAACTTGCTTATGTATTCATAAATAACTTTTTTAAGCTTAGCCTTCAGTTCCAAAATTCGCCTATGTTTGGCCCCTATTTTTTTCAAAAACTCATTTTTTTAAAATCTCATTTTTGACAGTAGATTCTCCCATAAATTAATTTTACACGCAAACTCAAAATTTTCCTTATTTTTTAACTACAAATGCTCCAACAAAATACTATTCCAAAATGCATTTTAGCCAAAAATTGGGGCTCAAAGTGGCAAATGTCAAATATATTTTTCTCATGCAGTCATGCTTTTTTTCTTTAAATGTAATTATTGTTATTTGTATGAATATTAATGGTGCAAATTAAGACTTGGAAAGAATTTATAAACTGTTCAATTGATAAATAAATAGTCCAAAAAATAAAAAACACAAAAACTTAATAAATTCTTAAATAAAGATATATAGTATAAAATTTCTTTTTATAATTTATTAAAACAATACAATTTAGTTAAAAACCTATAAATTTTCACAACTTACTTCTTTGGAGTTCAAATTAACTTGATATTTAAAACTTATACACTGTGAACATTTTAAAATTAATAAACGTAAGTATTATATATTTGTATACTTTACTAAAAATACGATAAACTTTATCCAAACATTAATAACCATGATTTAGCACAAATTATTTAATGAAAGTTTTAAGGGACTCTAATGTTTATAAATAGAAGTGTTTTTCAGATTCTATTTGGTAAAGAGAGGCCGGCCCTAGAAATCGAGAAGAAAGAACTTAAACTGTGAATCCGGATATTCATGAATTCAATGAAGACTTGAAGAAATTCCACAAATGATACAATTTTTGGAACAAGAGAAGCATCAACATGAGGAAAAGGTAGTTCTTTTAGATAGGTTTGGTGGCGGTCCTCACGATAAGCAAGGGCACTTGGACGCCATTAGTAATATAGAAGACACGAAGAAGGTGTTGGAGTCGGTTGTTCAAAAGCAACAATTTAAGCATGTGAAATCTGTAAGTATCATGCCTTAAGTCCAATCAACTTTGGACATAAATACTTTTGATATATAATTAATGCAATTTAATGACAGATCTATTATTTAATTAATATACAATTAAATAAATAATAAAGTCCGTAGATTCAAATCCTCGTAATTTGTTAATCACATAGAATTGTGATTGTGAGATACAAATTACATCTGATTGAATCTTAAATCGTCCATGATCGTAAATAATAACGAGATACGGATATCGTTATTACAAATAGACCATCACGTGTGACATTTTTTACTTATAAAGTGAGTAGCTGATCTCACAAGTTAAAGTTTTGTGACACTTAAATGAACATATGGATGTTTTGTTATAGAACAAATATTGGAGACCCGCCGAGAGATTCCACATGAATAGCTATTTAAGTGTCAGTGGTTAATCTTTAACGTTCGGTAGTGAGATTGGTCCTTTTGACTTGAGGTCGTCATAGTACCTTATATGAGGACGGTCATGCTTTAACGGTATTGGATGTTGCTATACGAAGGGCTGTTAATACGGCATCGTTAGGGTATGCCAATAATCATATGAAGGTTGTGAATGACTAATAGATGATTCGTCACTCTTAGATAGTAAGAGATTATGATCTGCGTTTTCATTTAATTAAGTCGATAACGAAATCCTTGGTCTAGGTGTACTCATAAGTCGAAAAGGAGTTTTCGATTTATATTGACTTAATAGTGGAGTGAAAGATATGATCGATAATCGAGATTGACACACTTCTATATCTCGTAATTGATCGGATCATATTGACGGAGGGATTATAGTTTCATGGTAAACGAACGAGTTTGATTTTGTCATACCACATGATATTTTTCATCACATGTATTGCCCTGACACATTGCTAGATGTCAATCTGGGACGATGAGTGTGAATTGATGATAAATTAAAAGAGTGTTTTAATTTATCGATTTTGATTAGATCAAAATAATATTTCACGTCGTTAGGTATCGTGATTGGGAACCTGATGTGTCGCACACAAAAGAGAATTGAAATATTGCAATTTGTCAATTAATTAATTTAACAATCGAAATAATAAGGACCTGTTCTGCAATTACATGATAAGGGGTTATTGTGCAAATTTTAATAAATGCCTGTTATGCAAATTCTCAAATCTCGAGGGCCCTATTGATAATTTGTGAATGGGTCAAATTTCAAAGTTTTCAAAATGGTTTTGAATTTGAATTTTGAAATGGTTTTAAAATCATTTTTAATTGGGTTCGACCCATAATTTTAATTTTGACTCAAAGTTAAATTTTATTCAAAAATGACGATTTTTATATTTTCGTTAAAATATGATTTTAACTTAAATATTAAACTTTGACCCAATTGAATTTTTATTTTATTTAGGAGTGTTATCCTTAGATTAAAATATTAATTCAATTTAAATTAGAGTTTGACTTTAATTTAATACTTAATTAAAATTTAATTTTAATTAATTATTCACCCGATTATATTTTTGAAATTAGAATTGGATTTTGATCTGACATTTAATTAAAATTTGATTTTAATTAAATTGTGTTGCCCTAAAATTTTATTTATGATTAGAGTTAGACTCTAATTTGTGTTTAATTAAAATTTGATTTTAATTAAACATGTTCGCCCTAAGATCTCGGAATTAGAGTTGGACTCCAATTTTGTTATTCAATTAAAATTTGATTTTAATTAAATTCAACCGCCTTAAATTTTGAAATTAGAGTTTGACTCTAATTTGATATTTAATTAAAATTTGATTTTAATTAAATTATCCCGCTAAGTAAATAATTGATTAATTAATTATTTAATTGTTCCGATCCATAAGTCTAAAAAAGTTTAGACGATCTTAATTGCTAGAAACTTGAAATATGTTTGGATATAATATTAGATATTATATATACGTACATTTATGTGATGAACGTATTATTAGTGGATGATTATAGACTCGACCATATGGATGTGTTGAATTGTTGATTTTTATTCTTGTTGTTTTGTAGGCTTACTAGCCCGTTATTATTGTTATTATTTTGGGCCTGCGAGTTCTTAATTATTTTGGACTTGCGAGTCAGTTATTATTATTGTTGCCATGGGCCTGTGAGTCCAATTTCATTTAGGCTTGCGTGTCAACTAGTATAGGATACAGGTTGCAACTGGATTAATTGAAGAAACAAGAAGAGGAGGAGACCGTGGAGATGGTGAATTGATTCTGATCAATGTAATACCCCTTAAGAATTGACCAACTAGTATTCTTTATGGCTCGGGAAGACTAGATGGTAAAGTCAATAATCGTCCACACTATTATATTATGCATGGTAGATGTATAATAAAATATATATTGTTATGATGAGACATTTGAATGCAAAATCCCTCCATAAAATATTAAGTCACATTTATAATCGCCTTCCGTCATTATAGTGAAAAATCAGAGTTTCAAATCGTCTCAACTTGTTGAGTACACTCAAGGCTAGTCTATTATGGATATGTTTGACAATATGAAATATTTGATATTTCTGAATAACGGGTTTGACTTAACTAAAATTTATCTTTTGTCGAGTACACTCAAAGAGATAAATTTTAGAGATATGTTAAGCCAACACATAAGATGTGTGAAGACAAAAAGTTGTCAGCTGAATGATCTGGAAGTTGTATGGAGATACAATTGATAATAGTATCTACCCAAATGTTATATTAAGACTTGTTGAGTACACTCAAGGTCTTAGTATAACAGATGGGATCCCAGCCCACTGGGAGTCGAGCATGGACTCCATAAATTTATGTGGGAGGGTCATAAATTTGAATTAAACAGTGGGAACATAATTAATTTAATAAAAGTCCATGTTAAATTAATTGATGCATTTTGTATATTATTCTCTTTCTTTTCGTCATTTATATTTATTGAATCATGAGTAACCATGTGTATTTGAGAGGCATATTGGATGCCAACAACCAAATTAAATTTTCTTGATTGACACTGCAATTTGAGAATTGTTCTCAAGCATGAGAAAGTTGGTTATCCTTAAGTAGCCATTTTCCAGAGACACATGGCGAGGACTCGATTAAGGAAGAGGTGGATGCTATAATAAACACAGGGATGACAATAGTACTGCAACGTATGTGATACCTGCAACTATGTCACCTGAGTTACAAAAGCAACTTAGAGTATAGATGTTAACACATAATTCTTCATTACAAAGAGTTATATGATAATAATCATGTGTGGGAGAATATGAGATTTTCAAACAACTATACTGATATAAAGTGACAAAAGAATTTTCAGTCAATCCTCATGTACTGAAGATGATTGACATGAGAAGTGTCTCAATTGAGTTCAATCATTAACTATGAACTAAGTATTGACTTAGCTCTGCAATCTCTGTCATAGAGTTATTCATACTAATTATGAATTATGATATGAATAAACTCGAATGCATACTCATTAAGTTGCTTAACATGCTTAGGACTGTTATGCCCAATAACAAAGTTAGAAGTGGGCAAGCCATTGATTCCTCTAAGGGAATTAAGAAGAAGTCTAAAGGGACTTTGAGAAAGCACCCAATATGGTTAAGACAGTCTAAGCGAAGGACAATACCAAATCTAATGACCTTTGGTTTCATTATAGAATGAAAGGTCATTGGAAGGAATATTGCAAGGCTTATGTTTATTTCATTAGCTTCTTAGGTATTAGATACCAGATGTGGATCTCATATTTATTCAAATATGAAGAAACTAAATGGAACTAGACCACTGCAAGTGGGAGAAGTTAATCTACACGTTGAAGATGAGCAATGGGTGCTGCATTGCCTGTAGGAGCATACTTCTTACCATTGCCTTTTGATTTAGTATTGGAATTAGAGAAATGTCGCTTTGTAGCCACCATAGCTGGAACATTAAAATGAATTTCATGTTTAGACATGAACTATTTTAATATTAAGGACAATTGTTGTTCTTGTTTATCTTGATAAAGATCCTAATGGCTATGGTAAATTACAAAACGATGTTTATATTTTTTAATACTAAGGATTCTATAATGAGTATAGAAATTATAAGGTATAAATGCGATAATCTAATTATTACCTAAATCTGGCATGGCGGACTTTGTCATATAGATGAAAAGCAATTCCAAAATTACATAGAAATGTATACTTGGGATTAATTGATTTTGACAAGTACAAATTATGCATGTCTGGCACAATCTTCTTTTACTTGGAAAGAAAAAAGGTCAGCATAATTATTGGTCTAATGCATAGTGATGCATATGGACTCGTGTCAATTAATGTCAGGTAATGTTTATCACATTTCATCAATGATCATGTATACTTGATGAAAACTCAAACATGAAACTCTTGAAAAGTTCAAGGGATTCAAACTAGAAGTAGAGAAACAAATAGATAAAGATATCCTCACATTAAGAGTCGATCAAGTGAGAGTATCTTAATGATAAAATCTAGATTATCTAAGAGAGAATGAGATTCTCTTGCAGTGGACTTCTTTACATACACTGCAGCATAGTGGTGTATCTAAAAAGAGGAATCATTAACTATTAGATATAATGCGATTAATAACAAGCCATGCAAATTTTCCAAAATTGTTTTAGGGTCATGCATTGATTGCAGTGTGTAACACACTAAATCATGTCCCATCTAAATTGGTTAACAGAACTCCATACGAGTTATGGAAAGGATATAGTCCCAATTTATCTTTTATGAAAGTTTGGGGTCATGACGCTTATTTGAAGTACCTTGAATCGGATAAGTTTGACACTAAATCTGATAAATACTTGTTTGTGGGAATATTCAAAGGAGACATTTGAATATAAATTCTATTATCATGAAGAAAGTCTTCGTCTCATGACATATCGTCTTTTTAGAGAAAATGTTTACTCTAGGGGAGGACAGTGGGAGCAAAATAGAACTTGAAAGAGTTCAAGAGTCCACAGATATAATTAACCAAGTAGGTAAGTCCGAGTTTGATCCCATATCTGATATGGGACATACTCTTGATCAGAAAGTAAAGACTCCTGAGGACATGTCAGCTCTATGTGAATCTGGTAGGATCATTCGACCTTCAAGAACGTGCGAATCCATGATTACTAATTAGGTATTACTGATCAAGGATAATGAACCTGCTAGTTGCATCAAAATAAAGTCAAGTGTTGACTTAAAAGAAACAGCAAGAGGCCATGAAACTCGATATGAACTCGACGTATGTGAACAAGGTTTGGACCTTGGTCAAACCTCCTGATAGAATAAAACCCATAAGTTTTTGTAAATAGTTTACAAGGAAAGTGACGATATGGATGAGAATATCCATATATACAAAGCAAGGCTAGAAGCAAAGGTTAAGTGGACCTTGGTGAAACCTTTCTCCTGTGGCCTTGCTGAAGTCCATTCGGGTTTTGCTTGCAACAGTTGCATATCGTGACTATAGGTTAAGATAAGTCTCTATGGAGTTGAAATCTTCGATTTGATGAAAAGGTCAAAGTGTTTGATTTTATCAAATTTGAAAACGAATTATGTGTTTACAAGAAGATAGTGGGAGTACTGTCGTATTTCTAATATTATAGAAAACGACATCCCTATGTTTCAATCGTTGAAATAATGGTTGTTAAAGAATTTATTCATGAACGATATGGGAGAAGCAACTTGATCTATAGAGGTAGATCTAGAAGATTGTTTAACTCATCCCAATTTACATTGATGAAATCTTGAGAAAATTTCATATGGAGAAACTGGTTTACTTTTAAGCAGTATGTTGGAAAGGTTCCAAACGTGAAGCGACCGTTGATTCAATAGTAGAAACTTAATACATGATTACTTCAGAAGTAGCAAAGAGTTGCAATCTGGATCATGATGTTCATAAATAAACTTGGAGTAGTTCCTGATATTGTTGATTACATGCTATTGTATTGTGATAACAATAGAGCCATTGCGAAAGCGAACGAACTAAGGTCTTATCAATGATCCAAACATGTATTAAGACGGTATAATCTCACCAGAGAGATAATACATAGAAATGACGTAAAGAGAAAAACAAATTATCACATTTAACAATATTGCAGATCCACTGACAAAGAGTTGTCGTAGCATAAACATGATAGTCATGTAAACTTATGATATTGGATACATAAGCGATTGGATTTAGTGCAAGTGAAAGTTTGTAAGTATTATGCCCTAGGTTCAACCAACTTTGAACATAAATACTTTTAATATATAATTAATGCAATTTAATGGCAGATATATTATTTAATTAATAGACAATTAAATAAATAATAGAGTCTGTAGATTCAAATTTTCGTAATTTGTTAATCACAAGGAGTTGTGATTGTCAGATACAAATTACATCTGATTGAATTTTAAATCATCCGTGGTTGTAAGTAATAACGGGATACGCATATCGTTATTACGGATAGACCATCACGTGTGACATTTCTTACTTATGAAGTGAATATCTGATCTCACAAGCTAAAGTGTGGTGACACTTAAATGAACACGTGGATGTTTAGTTATAGAACAAAACATTGGAGATCCGCCGAGAGATTCCACATGGATAACTATCTGAGTGTCAGTGGTTAATCTTTAACGTTCGGTAGTGGGATTGGTCCTTTTGACTTGAGGTCTTCATAGTACCTTATATGAGGACGGTCATGCTTTGACGGTGTTGGATGTTGCTCTGCCAAGGGTTGCTAATACAGCATCGTTAAGGTATGTCAATAATCATTGAAGGTTGTGAATGACCGATAGAGGATTCGTCACTCTTAGATAGTAAGAGATTATGATCTGCGTTTTCATTCAATTAAGTCGATAACGAAATCTTTGGCCAAGGTGTACTCATAAGTCGAAAAAGAGTTTTCGACTTATATTGACTTAATAGTGGAGTGAAAGATATGATCGATAATCGAGATTGACACACTTCCATATCTTGTAATTGATCAGATCATATTTATGGAGGGATTATAGTTTCACGGTAAACGAACGAGTTTGATTTTTTCATACCACATGACATTTTCTGTCACATGTATTGCCCTGACACATTGCTAGATGTCAATCTGGGACGGCGAGTGTGAATTGATGATAAATTAAAAGGGTGTTTTAATTTATCAATTTTGATTAGATCAAAATAATATTTCACGTCGTTAGGTATCGTGATCAGGAACCTGATGGATCGCACACAAAAGAGAATTGGAAGATTATAATTTGTCAATTAATTAATTTAACAATCGTTGGATAACTTAATTAATTGGTTTGATTATTTATAAGCACGAATTAATTAATTCACGGACCAGATTTAATTAAATGGATTAATTAAATATTGGATCGGACCAAGCCACGCCCGTTTGGGTTTATATAAATACATGATTAGGGTTTTCAATCCATATGGTTTTTTTATAATTATTCTTGCTAGCACAAGAGGAGAAAACCCTGGTAGCTGCACTCTTGTTCTCTATGTGGATCACCGTTGGAGGTTGGACAATTAGACAGCTGTGGGTGGCGAATCAAGCTTGCTGGAACGAAAAGAATAGCAAAGAAGTTTGCAAATTTGGAAAAGGTACAATCTTATCACAATTTTTATCTAAACACAAAGGCGATTCTTAGTGGGAATCGAAATCTGTTTTAATTTTTCGCTGTGCATGTTAAGTAGATTTCCAACAGAATCAACAAAACGGTGCGTACAATGAATGAAATAAAACCAAAAATGGAGGCGCCAAACTTGGCTCATGCGGGCCATGCGGTCGCATGCCCACTTACCGAAAATTAGTGGTCTGCATGAAGTTTCTCCACGCGACCGCATAGATTTCTTCTATGCGGTCGCATAGAGGAAATTTAGTAACTGTTTGGCTTTTGAATATTGTGGCTCTTCACAAGAATTTTTTGCACCAGTTCGTGCATTTGGTCAAATCTATAAATAGTGGAGCAACATTCAAGCCTAATAATAATAGAAATACATCCTGAAATTCATTCTCATTCACATAAAAAATTATACCTCGATTCTCTTCTCATATTCATTTTATTTATTATGCTCTTCAAATTTTGGTGAAAAATACTTTGTGCTCTAGTATTTTCTGCAACAAGGTTTGTTACAATCCTTCATTCCATTTGCCAAAATTTCTTTAAGCATCTTGAAAACATCGGAGAAGGGGCAAATAACATTTGAGGACAGCGATCCCGCGTTCGAGCCTTCATATTTGTTCTTGGCGATTTTTTTAATTTTACTTCATCTTGTTGCCATATTTCTTTTGTCTACTCTTCATCACTTCAACATTTCTAACAATTTCAAACGTTAATTTATCTGCAATGGAAAGCAAGACAATGATAGCGATAATCAAACTCGTGAATCATGACTTGGTGCGGTTAGATCGATTCTATGAAACAAACTACACCCGATGGAAAGACAAATTGAAGTTTCTTCTCACAGCATTAAAGATCTTCTACATCCTAGATCTGAATCTTGCACCAGTACTGTAACCAACGAATGGAGAAATCGAAGCGGTGAGAAATGAAAGACAAAAGCGCCAAGAAGATGAGTTAATATGCCGCGGTCACATTCTCAACGCATTATTGGATCCCTTATATGACTTAAATACAAACAAAACTTCGGCAAAGGAAATTTGGGATGCGCTCGAAAGTAAGTACAAAGTGGAAGAAGAAGGAACAAAGAAATTCTTAATTTCTAAATACTTCAATTTTAAATTTTTAGAGAATATTCCCCTTCTTTCCTAAATACATGAAATGCAAGTAATTGTCAATAAGTTGAAGGCGATGAAAATTGACATACCAAAGACCTTTCAAGTGGGGGCTATAATTGCCAAACTTCCTGGAACTTTGAAAGGATATCGAAAGAAGATAATGCATAGTTCCGAAAATTATTCTTTGGAACAACTGCAAAAACATCTTCGGATTGAGGAAGAGTCGAGAATGCATGATAAGAGTGATTTTCATGAGGGCACTTCCAAAATAAATGTTGTAGAAAAATCTGAACCGCCAACAAAATCAAACAAAAGAAAGTCTTCAAGGAACCTTAATAAGTTCAAAAAGAAGACCAAAGGAGGATGCTTTGTTTGTGAAAAATCTGGACACTATGCGAAAGATTGTAGACATCGGAAACACAACTCTAAGGGTAAAGTGAATTTCATCCAAGAAAAAAAAATTGTGGTCACCGTGAGCGAAATAAATGCAATTAAAGGAAATGTTCCCGACTGGTGGTATGATACTTATGTCATGGTGCATGTATCATATAACAAATCATTGTTCAAAATATACAATGAAGTGAATGGAGACCAAGAGATCTAAATGGGTAACGAGGTGCGGTCCAAAGTAATTGGAAAAGGAAGTGTAGAAATTATCTTCACTTCTGGAAAAAATGTTACTCTCACAAATGTACTACATGTTCCAGATATGAATATGAATTTAGTGAGTGAAAATCTTTTGGGAAAATTTTGCTTACATGATTGATTTATTTTCTTTATGACATGCTAGATTAGGTCACATAGGTAAAAGTACCATGAAACGCATGAGAAATTGTGACTTAATTTCATATGATGAAAATAATGTCATTAAATGCAAAACATGTGTAGAAGCAAAAATGGTTAAAAAGCATTATCAAAACATTAAGAGGATTTCTAGCATATTAGAATTAATTCATTCCGATATATGTGAATTGAATGACATGCTAACAAGAGGTGGAAATAGATATTTCATAACATATATTGTGATTGTTCAAAATATACCTATGTTTATTTGATGAAATATAAACATGAGGCCTTGAATTTGTTTAAAACTTATAAGAATGAAGTTGAAAATCACTTAAATAAGAAAATAAAAACCTTAAGGAGTGATAGAGGTGGTGAATACTTTTCTAGTGAATTTAATTTATATTGTGAATAACATGACATAATTCACCAATGTTCTGTACCTAAGATACCCGAACAAAACGATTTGGTTGAAAAGAAGAATAGAACCTTAGTAGAAATGATTAATGACATGCTTATATATGCTAAGTTGCCGTTTAATTTATGGGGTGAAACTTTATTAAGTGCATGTAGAATACTTAATAGGATTCCTTCTACACATACAAAGGTTTCTCCTTATGAATTGTGGAAATAAAGAAAATCGAACATTGGATATTTCAAAGTGTGGGGGTGTCTTGCTGACTGCAAAAACACAAATCCTAATAGAACCAAATTGAGTCCAAGGGGCATTAAATGTGGTTTTGTTGGATATGCTAATAATAGAAAATCTTATAGATTGCTAAACTTGGAGACCAATGTGATTATCGAATCAAGTGATGTAGAGTTCTTTGAAAATTTGTTATCATCGGATAATGAATTGAAGGAAAATATTGAAAACTTTCCTAACTCAAGTGGAACACGAGATGAAATGTCTTCTAAAGATGTTGATGAGTCTACTGAACTACGAAGAAGCAAGAGAGCTCGAGTTGAGAAGTTTATGGGACCGGATGAAATTGATTCTCAACTTATCTCCTTTTACTTAGTAGAAGGAAATGAGTTGAATGTTGTAAGAACAATTCTTTTTGTTCTACAAGTGGAAACCGACCCTAAAACCTATAAAGAAGCTATGGCTTCTCATTATAGCATTTTTTGGGAAGATGCAATTAAAGATAAAATGAATTCGATAATGTTTAATAAAACTTGAAAACTTGTCGATCTACCACATGGATCCAAACCTATTGGATGTAAATGGGTATTTAGGAGGAAATATAATGTTGATGACTCTCTAAATACATTCAAGGCTAGATTAGTAGCTAAATGATATCGACAAAAAGAAGGAATCGACTATTTTGACACTTATGCACCAGTAGCTAGAATAACATCGATTAGGATATTATTCGCATTGGCTTCAATATATGACTTGCATGTTCATCAAATGGATGTCAAGATGACATTCTTAAATGAGGATCTCAATGAGGAGGTCCATATGGAGCAACTCGAAGGATTTGTTTTACTTGAAAATGAACATAAGGTATGTAAGTTAATAAAATCTTTATATGGTTTGAAGCAGACACCTAAGAAATGACATGAAAAGTTTGACTTAGCTATAATATCATTCAGATTTAAACATAATAGCGTAGATAGATTTTTATATTCTGAAATGTATATGTGACATTTATATGTTTATATGTTGACGATGAAAGCCCAAAAATGACTAACCAAGAGGGGGTGAATTGGTTATTTAAATCTTTTTCAATAATAAGTGCTAATAAAAACAATTTCCAAATATAATAAAGAGCAAGCAAGATAACTTTGAAAAATAACAAGAGAAAGGGATAGAGAATGCAAACGATGTGTTATGGAGGTTCGATCCAATCACGATCTACGTCCTCCATTACCAAACTCTCCGTCACGAGCAAGGCCTTTTTCACTAAATGTGATTGACTTATGGTATAATCCAACCTTCTACAAAGCTTTCGGTGACTTACAAACAAAGAGCACCGATCCTTTTACAACGTTGAGTTTTTCGGGACCTCAACACGACCCACAATTCAATCAAAAGTAAACTTTACAAGAGAGGAATCTTCTTCCACAATAAAGATATATTCAAGGTTGAGTACAATGGAAAGAAGTAGGTTAACACTTTAATGAATGACAATAAGTGAAGCTCAAGTGTTTGGTTTGAAGAAAACTTTGATAAATAAAATGATTTTCAAAAGTAAACTCAATCAAAAGTTTTTCAAAGTGAATGAATTGATAGAGATAACTAAAAAGTAGAAAGTTAAAGCTTGAATGTATCTCAATTTAATGCTCTTAGAAGTGATAGTAATGAATGCAAGAGGTTGGGGTATTTATAGAGTCCAAAATGTTAAAAAAAACTTGAATTTGCGGATGACTCGTCCGGTCGACCGCCTCTTGTCCGGAAGACCAATATAGTCGTTTGTAAAAATCAGAAGTCATAACGGCCAAATTCTAGACCGTTGGAGGAGTCCGGTCGACTGCCTCTCTAGGCGGTTGACCGCCCCGGTAGTGCTGTCTTTTTACGTTTTAGCCTCGTTTGTTCCGATTTGAAAGTTTTGAAGTGTATGGACTTTTGGAGAATATTTTTAACTAAATTTTCATAATAAAAATGTTTTAAAAATTCATATATCATTTTTAAAAGTCATTTTCATGTTTGATAAAAAAGGTTGCATTCGAATTATCTAAATGCACAAAAATTGTTTTTAATGCATAGCAAGATTTTGAGCTTAACCATTCTTTGCCAAATATTAAAGTATTAGTACCTTTACATTTTGCCTAAGAAATCAAGTATTTGCTCCGAAGTATGCCTCGTCTTAATCTTTCATTGATGTCGTCTCTCACGCTTTTGATCTTGATCTTTGTTTGGCATATATCTCTTAAACTTTTTGTCTCGAATAATTTGACTTGAATATATGGCTTTCACTTTGATCTTCATTTGAAGTCCGATAATACATGATTGATTTGAACATTAAACCATCATCACTAACAAGAATTTGATAGAAATAAAAATAATCTTATTTGTTATGATCAAAACATTGAGAATTAAGTGGACCATATGCCAACGGACGACATGTTGATTATGAGTAATCATATGGACGGTATAAAAGAAACAAAGAGGTTTCTATCTTCTACAATCAAAATGAAGAATTTTGGTCAAGTGGATACCATTTTAGGTATCAAAGTCACAAAGACTAGTGATGGTTATCACCTAAGTCAATCACATTATATTGAGAACGTGATAAACAAGTTCAAACACTTCGATATAAATGAATATAGTACCCCGATTGACCCAAGTTCAAAACTTGTAAAGAATGATGGAAGGACGATTGCTCAATTGGAATATACTAGTGCTATAGGAAGTCTCATATATGCAGTTCAATGCACAAGACCGAACATAGTCTATGTCATAAGTAAACTTAGCAGGTTTACAAGCAATCCGAGCAATAATCATTGGAATGACATTGGAAGAGTTTTTGAATACTTAAAGAAAACCAAAAACCTGGGCATGCAATATACTAAATTCTCGACAGTATTGGAAGAATTTATCGACGTTAATTGGATATCTAGCGCTGGTGAGAGTAAATCCACTTCGGGTTGGGTGGTCAGTCTTGGAGGAGGTGATGTTTCTTAGAAATCAAATAAACAAACATGCATAACACACTCGACCGTGGAATCGAAATTCGTAGCTCTATCGAAAACCGGGAAAGAGGCCGAGTGGCTAAAAGATCTCTTCTACGAGATACCTTTGGGATCGAAGAATATTTCTTCAATATCTATCATGTGTGATAGTCGAGCCACATTAGCAAAAACATTTAATGAAGTATGCAACGGAAAGTCTAGACACATGAATCTTAGACATGATTGTATAAGGAAATTAATCAAGGATGAAATAATTTCCCTAAATTATGTAAGGTCAATTGAGAATTTGACGGATCCTTTGACTAAACCTCTAAATAGAGGTTTAGAAGCATCTATTTCGAGTAGGATGATGTTAAAACTCCTTAACTAAAAATGTTCACCAATGATAGCAACCCTACCTGTCATTGTTCAAAAGGTAATTTACGAGTTGAAAGGGTAACAACAAGTCATTCAATATGTGAATAGTTGCAGCATTATTAAAATCCTCAATAATCATATCCTAATTAAAATAATGCTGATTTTTACTGAAATGAGGGATGAGTTTTAAGCTCTTAATGAAGTTCAGTGCTAAAACACAAGTATCTCTAAAAGTAACAAAGGTATTTGAAGAACTTCACCTAAACAATTTTCAACGTGGTGCCGCCTTAATAGAGAGTTGGAGTTTCTCTTTTAAAATATTGTTAAAAAGGATAAGCGCAAGGTCATAAAAGTGCTAAACAAGTTATGATGAACTTAAGAACACATGACACTCGTGTGTGTTCTTACCGGTATTGTCATATGGAATAACTGATTCAAAACTTCACACTACATTTAATTCTGACCTTACTTTGTTAGAATTACACTACAGTTAGATTCAAATCAAAAGATATATAATCCTAATACATGGGTATCGTATACTTAGAATATGAGATAGTGTTAATTTTGAACAAGTGGGAGATTGTTGGAGTCGGTTGTTCAAAAGCAACAATTGAAGCACGTGGAACCAACAAAACAGTGTGTACAATGAATGAAATAAAACCAAAAAACGAAGGCGCCAAACTTGGCTCATGTGGTCGCATGGCCACTTACCAAAAATTAGTGGCTTGCATGAAGTTTCTCCATGCAACCGCATAGATTTCTACCATGCGGATGCATAGAGGAAATTTA
>NW_019247672.1:145538-152724 GCF_002742605.1 Olea europaea var. sylvestris | reverse complement strand
AAAAAAAAAAAAAAAAAACAAAGAAACAGTTAAGAGTGGATTCAAATGGAATCCGCATGTTCGATTGGACCTCACTGCCAAATGGCTTTATATCTAAACCCCTTCTTCTAATAATAAAGCGTGGACTCTGAACCACAAACTTCGCATAACTCTACTTCAAAATCTACAATAATACCCAAAGACTTACAAATACCTTGTTTCATCTTGGTTGAATTCTGCATATTTAACCATTGTCTATCAGCTTCAGAAATTTTGACATCTGCAAACTCATCCTGTATCCCAGATAAAAAAAAATGTCCATCCGATCATGAAAAATAAATAAACTATATCAAGTTGAATACATCGTGAATTTTATTATCATTGCATCAGTGACTGACTGAGAGGTAATTACCGCAGATGTCCATTGACAAAATTAACATGGTACCAGTAATTGGGAGGCCACCAATCATCCTTTTTAATGGATTGATATACAAGAACATTGATGCCATGGATTTTGCATAAAATGATAAGAGTTCTATTTTCCCTCAAAACATACAAGTGGCTTTAACATAATCATCAATCAAATTGTGTCACAGAAACCAATATACTAAAATTAATTTCACTTCCCTGCGCTTCAAGCCAAAGTTAAAGCAATAATCACTTCTATTTAAAACGAGATTCCACAGTGCTCCTATTGTCCAAGTAAGCCCATCTTTCAGACCACATTTACATAATTTACATTGACTGATTGAGAGACAGCAGAACGTTGATTATCCTCCTCATTTCTTTAATTGTGGTTAGGTGAGCGCATAAATAAATTCTGAATGATTTCGTCAGATTATCAAGTAAAGATTACACTTCTAGACTTGCAACTTTGCATCTGTTTATTTTTCCTCTTACAATAATTCAACATATTTGCCGAAAACGCTTATTGTCCATACAGAATCACAAATACAATATCTTGCAGAAAAGCCATTTTATTCCTTTTCTTCTGCACTAAACGTCGCATAAATATCATTAGTAATCATTTATAAATCGAATTTGAAAGGAAAAATAAAGATAAAAACTCACATCAGAAATCCAATCGTCATCCACGTCACCACCACCATCGTCGTCATCTTCGCTGTCGTAAGGCGATACTGGCTGTCCATACCTGGATTTGCGATTGCGCTTCACAATTTTGGGGTTGGAATGCGACGACAAAACCCGAATGTTCCTACAATTTATTCTACTAAATCTTCCTTTAGCCTTTAAATTGGACAGTGAATCCCCACAGAAATTTTGCAGTGGGGTGAAGAAATTGAGTGGAGTGTAAGAGTTTGAGCCATTGAATATGGTAGTAAAAAGAGAGAAAACTTCCATTTCTGAGTTCAGATTTAAAGGAGGGGAATCAGTTAGACATGGAGAAGAATATACTCTAAAACCCTAACAATTATCTTGAATTCATTTGGGTTTTGTATTAATTTCCATCTTATCTTCTTGTTCCGATGTGTGGGGTTATGTTCTCTCGTTGAGTCATTGTCGGGACGTCATTTTTGGCGCCACTGACAGCGGTCTTCTCTTATCAAGCCATGTTCGACTTTCTAATGTGAATCACCATTATCAAATAAGCTGAAAGATAAGCCCGCCTCATGGATAATAAAGTTCCAAATGAAAGAAACGACTTGAGCTAGTATTACTCCTCATTTTTTCATGATTTAAACATTTTCACTAATTCTAAAATAAGAATTTGCAGTATCTTTTCATCACAAAGATTTTGTACCAGGTGCATTATAGGTAAAAAAATCTTTTGGTCACAAAAATTTTGCACCATAGTAGCATTTCTAATTGCTTTTAAAGAGATTTTAATTATAACATTATGTTAGATTTTTTAAAGTAAATTCAGACCATTTGCAGGAAGATTCCATGTTTGATTTCCCATCATCCTCTCTCTTTTTTCTAAATTTTTTTATGGTTTGGTGTGTTATAGATGGAGAGAAATTCATATACTTACATACACAAAAATCTAAGGAAATTGATAGATCTCATACACAAAAATTCACGAAAGCTGAAACATAAATTTATAATTTTACATACTTGTTTTATAATCATAATAAATCTGTTTGACTCAACAAAAAATAAGATCCTTAATTTTCAAACTCAACAAATAAATTGAAAAAATGAATTCATTTACAGTGAGGAAACAAATTATTTTTCCTCCGTGAAGGAAGGCAAAAATTGTCGGAAAAACTATGAAAAATGAAATGTTGTGGAAAAATGAAGAAAGAAATTTAGTTGTACATTTGTGGTGTAATAATAATTTATTTAATTAAAAAGTATATTAAAATTCTAATTATGTAATTTTACTTATGGATATTTTAGTAAATGAGAAAATTATGGTATACTTAGTAAAATTTGTAGTGGTAATATAATTACCCTTACAGATGAAGCTTGTCGAGTTTTTATTAAAAGACAAAAAAAAGCACCTGTAGATGAGGCTTCATGGAACAGAGGATTATTTCCTATCTATATGGAGAAATTTACGATGAGTTTCAAATCCTATAGAACAGAATGTGATATGATGAGGTAGAAACAAAGGCTAAAAACACATTACCTACTCTTAACCGTTATAGTGAGTTATTAATTATATGTCAATTTCTTTTTAGAGTACAAATATACAAAGTGTCAAATGACTCAAATCCATTTTTCACACTCCTCCATGACCTAATGACAAGTTTCACCAAACTAATAACTCGTCTCTCGGCCTCTGGCCAGTATTTCTTACAACAGAAATCAAAGAAAACCTCCTGTCGACATGCTAAAAGTGCAGCCCAATTCAAATAACCCAAAGAATGAAACTCAACTGGGCAATTCAGGATAAAGGCCCAAATAGGGTTATTAATGAATGCAGTGGAAGCCCACGAAAGCGGTAACATCATCGTCCAAACTTACAAGACGCCCAGGATCTGAGCGAATGAGGTGCCTTGCAGTCGCCCAGAGTTATGACCCTGTTCTCGCCCAAACTTTCGAATCGCCCAGGATCTTAGCAAACACGAGATGTTATGGTTATCCAAAAGTGCAATTATCGAAGCAGTTATTGGGTAATTTTGGGTAATCTTATCACGTTCCACGATTCAAGGATGTTCAGTTGAGGACGGTTGAACGACAAAGAGTAATGGCAGCAGTTAGAGACGGTAGTTCCACGATAAGTTGACCACCATGAAGAAAGTGGGCAGTTATAAAGTAATTAAGCGGTTTCTAAGCGGTTGATCATAAAGAGAGCATCAAAGGAATATAAAAGGAAGAAAAGACATAGAGTAAAAGAGACCGAATCAAACACTCTCAAATAGAGAATATGTAATTTCAATTTCTTAGTTTAGACTTAAAACATTTCTTTTTAGTACTCGTGTACTTGCGCCCTTTGGAGGCATTTCTGTTTAAGATCCAATTGTAAAGTCATTGCTAATAAAACACCCCTTTTTGGGATTTTATCTCAAGAGGTTTGTCCCTTACACAATCGTCTAATCCCTTTTTAATTGTTAGCGACTACCCGTGCGAAACAATTTGGCACGCCCAGTGGGACATTGGTATTTGATGTTGAAGATACAAAAGGTGAAACAATATGCCTCAGAAATTCGATAAAGAAACAGCAAGCCAGGGAGGAGTCCAGTTTGTGATCGAGGGATATGAGGAGCAGCATAGATCTCCACGAACAGATGGACAGGATCAGAGCGATCACAGTCGCTACGAACCAATGACAAAGTTGAGTCCTTGAACCATGCATGCATTATTCGGAGAACTCACACAAGATGTCGTTGAACAAGTAAATCTACGAAGTATTCATAATATGGAAAGATTTACCCAGAATGGGAATGCACATTATGACAACATGGCCAAACAATTGAATACTTTGAACGAAATAATGAATAAGTTGGTAGGCCAAATTTGTCAGCCAGTTGTGCCTCTTACAAATCACTTTCAAACTAGGACAATTGTGGGATATAATCCCCCAGTCCCAAATTTGAATCAAGGGGTAGAATCACCTTTTGATCCCTTTATTTCAAACCAGGGGGTGGTGCAATACCAAATCAGAATAGTGACATTGGTACGTCTAACTTGGGGGGTAATCCAAATGTAAGAGATAATGTCCTAAATAATGGGCAGAATACCCCACGTGTTAATGAGGGAATAAATACTCAGGCTAATGGTAACAATGACCCAAATTATGGTAACTTTATTCCCAATCAAGGACCAGACATCAGGCCTCAAACAAATCAACCGGTCAACCAACCTGTAGGGATTCCATATGACCCCAACGTCATGTTGAGGAATCAGATTATGAAAATCGTACAGGACCGGATGGCTTTCGGAGTACGTCCTGTCATTAGGTTGACTTACACAAAGTCATATCCTGATTGGGTAGACCAAGCATATCCGTGGCCTAGAGGGTATAAAGTGCCAGAATTCTCACTGTTTACCGGTTTAGGAGAGGTGTCTACTCTAGAACACATAGGGCGATTCACACTGCAAAGTGGTAACGTAACTGATTACCATAAAATGAGGCTATTTCCTAGTTCATTAACAGGAGTAGCCTTCTCCTGGTTCATCAATTTGTCAGCAAACTCTGTTCAAACATGGCAATAATTGGAGCAATTGTTCCACGCTCAGTTTTATAAGACTGAGTCTAAAGTTACTTTGACCGATTTGACGAATCTACGTCAAATGCTAAACGAATGGGCAGAAGGTTTCCTTCAAAGGTTCGAAACAGTAAGAAGTAAATGTTTTGTACCTTTGCCCGAAAAGGAGTTTGTCAAAATCGCTCAAGGTTGTCTAAGCTTTGATTTGAAGAAGAAGTTCCAAAACAAGGAATTTCCTGATCTTTTTCAATTGAGCGCGAACGTGATTAGGTATGAACGATTAGTAAGAGAGGAAGAACAAATGAAAAATTCTAACAAAGAGACTTATTATAGAGACCCAAATTTTGATGTTCATACCATTAACGACGAGTATTATGATCAAACCGAAATGTGCTGGCCGAATTAGTTAAAGAAGACACATATACTTGTCATATAATGGCTAAGCCTAGACCGTCAGGTAAAGATGAGCCTATAAAAGATGAAAACATAAATGTTAGAACGTTCTCGTTCGATGTAACCAAAGCTGATCTTATATTTGATAAATTATATAAGGATAAGCAGATAAAGCTGAGCGATAAGCATATATTGCCAAGCCCTGAACAAATTAAGGGTAAAAAATATTGTAAGTGGCATAATGCATGGTCACATTTGACTAACAATTGTTTGGTTTTTCGCCATGTGTTATTGGATGCCATTGAAAAAGGACGAATTACGTTCGAGGATAAGAGAAAGATGGCAGTGGATGAAAATTCTTTTCCACAGTCACTTGGAGTGAACATGGTGACGTCTAGTTTCAGAAACAAGTTGCCAAAATTCAAGTTGGTTATAGATGATGAAGAAGAAGAAGCTGGACCACATCCCAGTGTCTTTAAACGTATCAAAGGGAAGGAGCCCAAAAAGGACGAAGACGTCCTATGTGCAAGGTGCAAAAAAGAAGTGAGTGCAAATGCAGAGAAACCAGGGATATGGCAGCATCACCATTGCCCTTGTTTTTTCCCAAACGCTCAGCCTGGTAGAGGGCAGGGTACATCGTTCTATAAGGGACCGCCTTTTGAGAGGCAGTTCAGGCCAGTAAATAATGGAAGAACATTCAGACTGCAACCTCGCCAACCAAATGTATAGCATTCGTTCCAGTATAAGGCTGGAAGGGCGATACCTTTCAACGAGATGACTAGAACCCAACAAAGGCGTTTTCAACGGAACTATAGGCAAATGATAAGGCAACAACAGGAAATGCTACGTCCAAAGGCACCTAGACTACTCAAAACAGCCAATCAAAATGTTCTCAAAGACAATGAAGAGACTGGATAGGCGAACCTATGGAAGAATTGCCAGAGACTTCTTCTAGGAGGTCGAAGTTTGAGCGAGATAGAAGGGATGGAAAAGATCCAGATCGGCCCCTTACTATTCAGTTTGGTACGTTACCTCCCGTTGTGGCCAATAACTATTTACTAGCTAATGAGTTCAAGAATAAAGAGAAGGGAGAAGAAGAAATGGAGGATAACGAAGAAGAAGCATGCATGCTGGAATATGAAGAAGGCCAAACTTCTAGAAAGGCCTACAATGGTGAAGAAGATGATCGTATGACAGACATCGAAGAAGAAATCGATATAGAGGTAGAAAGAAGAAGAAGATGAGTATCGTACAACACTCTATTGAAGCAACTGCACCGAGAGGGAGTTCATGAAGTAGACTTATTGGGAGAACCATTTGGGCGTTCCTTTGATTTTTACGTGCTGTACGGGACGCCCAAAAGGAAGAAGAGAGTGCCTCGCTTTGAAAAGTATGGATCACCTCCAAGAATAATGCCTCCTCCCACAGGTTGGGTAACTGAAAAAGAAGCATTAGAAAACAGTAAAAAGGAAATTCAGGAGACAGAGGCTCAGTGTGATATGCTACACGTTGACTTATCACAAAAGGGTAACTCGACAGGGGACAAGCAGGAAGTGGAAATATGTGCTACCGAAAAAGTTATTTTCAAGCGACCAGCCATGAAATTGACCAAACACTTGATGCCATTGTACGTTAAAGCTCTAGTTAATGGCATACATGTGGCAAAAGTGCTTGTCGATAATGGAGCAGCTATAAATATCATTTCATCTAGGATGATGAGGAAATTCGCAAAGACAGAAGGAGATATGATCCCAATGGAAGTCATCCTGACGAGTTTCAATGGAGGAGCAACTTCAGCCAAAGGGGTTATGTCATTGGACATAACTATAGGAACAACTATTAGGACCACAGTCTTCTTTGTAATAGATGGTCCCACTAGTTACAATGTGTTATTAGGAAGAGATTGGATACACGATACACGAAAGTCGCTGTATACCTTCATCGCTCCACCAATGCCTAATTTTTTGGAATGACAAGGGCGAAGCAGAGGTGGTGCAGGCCGATCGTAGGCCTTTTGTCGCAGAAGCAAACTCAGTAGAAAGGTTCATGTACGAAGGAAATTATGGACCAATCAGAGTAGTCCAAGATGGAGAAGAAACTCAGATTGTCGCGCACAGTGAAGAGCCGTTTTCGGTGGATGCACTCACTGAAATGTTCAGTCAGATGAGGCCAAACATAGTGGCCTTGGAGGAGCCAGT